>NC_089781.1:77518305-77535805 GCF_040412425.1 Macrobrachium rosenbergii | reverse complement strand
CACTAGTATCCCAAATATCAAGCATCAAAGCACCACAGTCAAAATCACGAGTCTGATGGAGAACTGCAAAGATGTAGGTGGCAAAAACAGGAGAACAGGTGGAAACATAGGATAAGAATAAAATGGTGAGGCTGAACAATCAACTTCCAAAGACATTACCTTAGTTCCGTGGAAAAGATGTGAAGGCGATCAGGGCCAGGTTCCCGTAGCAGGGTGTCGGTGAAAGCTGCGTAGAGGGAGCAGATGAAGCAAAGGGTGCTGGCGATCTACAGAGGCGTCAGCACGCAGAGGGTAAGGCAGTGAGGTAGGACTACCTTTAGAGTGACAGCATCAGAGGGAAGTCTAGGGGGGCTTGATCAGAACCCCTGGACAGACAGACTTCTTGGCAGATGGACATAGTAAGATACACTAGCAAAAAGTGTCCATCAGAGCTTGTATTGAATGGCAAACAGTGCCGACGGTGGTCGGGTTTTGGCGGTCTCTTCTTAATTGGTTCATCTATTTTCCTTGGCTTGAGTACGCTGCTAATCCTGCCAGGTACTTGGAAAGGTCGTCGAAGGTCGGCCAATAAAAGGTTTGAGGAAGGAAGAGTACAATTGCGCAGATATGTAGTGAGGAGTTGCAGGTGGGTCAGGTCAAGCTGGTGACCCTTAATGGCATGACAGGTAAAAGCAAGGAGGGGCAGGTTCTCAGGGAGATCTCGTGACAAGATTGACTGGGGACTGTTAACAATAGGCTAACTCTCAAAGGGTCTGCGTAAATGTGCAACGGGCTACTGATTTTCCTCACAAGCAAAGATTGATACGTTTATGCCAGGGGTTGATAATGACTTTGGATACGTTCATAAAATTATCTCCTCATTTGACACCTGGTGGTCATTATTGGAGGGCAAGGCAAGGGAGAAATATCAAGGGGACTTCGGCAAAACGTTTAGTACTACTTTTAATTTTTATGTTATGTTATATAAAAAATAGCAACACAGCTAAAGCAAAATACAAGCGATCAAAAGGACGTTTGTAACAATAATATATATATATATATATATATATATATATATATATATATATATATATATATATATATATATAATTATAAATATGTATATATATACATGAGCACAGATTTTTGCACTTATACAGTATACTCGTACATATTTAAATACAACTGTCCGTGTATTGCTTTCAAGGCAACAAATAAGTAAAATACATTGATTATTGAGTAGTGGTGGGAACCACGAGGATTTATTGTATCACATCGCGTCTCTTCCACCACAGGCCTTATAAGCTCCTTAAGATAGCGAATTGAGTAGAGTAGGTCCCGCATCGCGGATACTTGGATCCCATCTTGGCCAGACTATTTCATTAATGGAGAGGGAAATGTGGCCCACCACATAACCTCTTATCTTGTAGAAAATGCTGATTAAATTCCACGATCTCTAGGTCTGCGGAAAAGAGAACTTTTTTTAAAGGGAAAGTTGTTTAATTCTCTCTCTCTCTCTCTCTCTCTCTCTCTCTCTCTCTCTCTCTCTCTCTCTCTCTCTCTCTCTCTCTCTCTCTCTGTTGTTTACTCACTAATTTTCATAGCCGTTTTTGGTTTTGGTTTTTATTATCTGTCATGTTAGACATTACAGACAGGTTTTACTTTCTGGATATCGATCATCTCTCTCTCTCTCTCTCTCTCTCTCTCTCTCTCTCTCTCTCTAGATTTTCCAGTTGATGACTGTAAACTCAGGAAAATTAAAGAATATAGGTCAGGCACTTTTTGTTTATCAATATGTCTGTAATAAGTATCACATTCTTGATTATGTGGAGAAGCAACGATTGCTACATATCGAGAATACTCGAACTTTATGAAAAGTTTTTTTTATACTCACAAGGAAAGTTAACAGAATTCCACTGTACAAACTTAGTAAATATTAATGACTTATTTTGTGGAATGCCCCATCCAGCATAAGCAGTGGTAAACTTGGAGAGAATTAAATCTATGTTTTATGGCATTTTTACGGAGACATTTAAAATTATATGATTTTTCAAAATGAATCAGTTTTCATATTTAAGTAAAATCCGGAATGAGGATACTACCTATAGCAACGTCTCTTCGACACCATCTGCTTTTTACTTTTCATTTTGCTCTATTTGAGCTTTTCCAGCTTAGCTCCACAACTCCTTGAACTTTAGCTTGTTCCACTTTCCATCCCTCGGTTATGCGCACTTTTTTCAGGCCAGCCATGTGGGACTCTGAAAATGTTCAAGTTTTTACATGGATTACATTAAGTATGCTCATGATCTCACTTGTCTTTTAAACTCCTTCAACTTAACTCTTCATCAGTATTCATCCCTCGTTTATTTTCACATTTTTGGGTCCGCCGTGTGTGATTTTGAAAATAGACCATGGTATGGTGCATAGACTTTCTTGAAATATTAATCGCAAGCCTGAACAGGAAACACCTAGTTTAGTCATAATAGTTGACAGGGATATGATGGGCTTCCTTTTAGGCCCTTGAGTCTACATCAGTTCTTGAAACATAAGAAATAACACCAGTATTTTCGTCCATGTATGTACAAGGAAACGTTCTGAGATGAAGAATTTTTTTAAGTTGATAAGGAATAACCTTTTAATCCTAATTTGAAACAGCCAGTTTCCATTTATTGAGTTTTTGAGCACCATTATACATGTAACATGAAGAGTTTCTGAGTCTCGATTATTATTTAGAAAAGAGGGGGAAATAATTATCTTTGCCACTTCCTTGTAAGCTCAAAGACACTTTTTTTTTTTCACGAGAAAAACTCACATTGTTAAAAGCACGTTCTCCAATATTCGCTCTTCTTTTTTGGGTTGGCAAGTGATTTGATATCCTAACCTTTTAAGATTATTTGCGAGTTTCGGTAAATCCTTGGTTCCTTACAAGATAAGAGCGAGCGTTAACCATTGCTCATAATCATTAGGACTGACATGAATATATAGTTTCATAGAAGGGTTGCATTAATATAACGGCAGTGATAAATTAACCTCCAAAACCAATTACTCATTTTTGGTCAAAATGTCCAACTAAAACAAATCGACCAACTTGCGTGTTTGATTTTCATTAATTCATACGGTCAGTATTCCCAAAATTTCATGCGAACATAAGTAAAATCACCATTCATATATCTAGAGTTATTGTTTGCTTTCCATATTCATTAATTTTATGCTCAAAGCTCTAAAGAATTATGGCTCTCGTTGTTTTTTTGTCGAATGGCTTACGGTAGGATATCATTGTTAATTATGGTAGATGAGGATTACCATGAAATTAGTTTTTCCAATTAAGTTTTTCTAATTCCGTAAGTAATCTTATGTATAGTGATGAATACTCTAATTCAGTGAATGTGTCATAAAATTACCTTCTGAATGTTGAATTCTATGTTCTTTAATTCCGTAATCACTTGAGATACCATTTTGAAAATGATTAATGCATGTACAACTTAAATTTTTCACACACAAACGCATACATGCATACATGCATATATATGTATTATGCATTACACATCCACGCATTATAAACATATAATATGTGTGTATATATATATTTATATATATATATATATATATATATATATATATATATATATATATATATATATATATATATATGTATATATATATTTTTATTATGTGTGTATATATATATTTTTATTATGCAATACACATCCACACATTATAAACATATATTTATATATATATATATATATATATATATATATATATATATATATATATATATATATATATATTATTTATATATATAATATACATCCACATATTATAAACATATACATATGTATATATATATATATATATATATATATATATATATATATATATATATATATATATGTATATATATATATATATATATATATATATATATATATATATATATATATATATATATATATATATATATATATATATATATATATATATATATATATATATATATATATATATATATATATATATATATATAATATGTTATATATAATATGTTTATTATGTGTAGATGTGTAATGCGTCTGATTAAATCTGTATACTAGTAGTGCATTGCTTTATGTCAAATTTTAAACCGGAATTCTTTAATCAGATAATTTCAAATTATGATCCATGGCTGGCACGACACGAAAACGAGCCGAAAAATGACGGTAAAAAGATGGAAAACACCATTTTAGAAAAAAACAATGGAAATTGTAGAATGCCATCGCAAAATGGATGGGTTTTATTTGCACGGGATCCCATGAATGGGTTCGCTTGATTGGGCACCCATTGCTAACTGCAAACTGTGATATGAATTTTACCTGTGAAACATTTCTCGACCCAAAAATACAACGGCAGTTTTAATTCTTCCTCTTTCCGCCATTCATTTTCTGGAGCCTGCACTGAAAAGGTTTACATCTGCTGGACTGTGCAGTACTTCAGTATTTTTACTGGCCTGTGATTCTCTTTTCTGTTTCGTTTTTTGAGAACATTTCGCCTTATGCAATACTGCCATAAAGTATATACCATATACAGTATTATTAATATTTAAAATTTTTCTTTGTATTTTTCAAGAGACTCCAGTAATTTTTTGTATTAATGTTGAGAAATAAAAAATCTTTGAAAATAGCTGCCATAAATGGACCTTCCTCCTCTGTAGTCTAATTTATATAAACTAATCGTTACTCTGCTTATTACTTAAGATGGTGGTAGAGTATTTTTCATTTTTTTTCCTAGAAAACTTCCATTCAAGATAAGTGCTATAACAAGAATTGTTTTTCCTGTAACCTGTCACGTAAAATATTTTATGCTCACTTCAAATAACAGTTTTTTTTTTGTTGTGAATATGTTCGTTATTATATTTCTAGCATTATACTTTTATATAATAACCAATAAACAATCAACACCGTCTGCAAGTAGTTGTTAGTTAACATTACTATCATCCTCACTATCGCCTCGAACACCGTGTGTCGCATAATATAGATTCAGAGCACTTCTCATTTATCAACTGTTGCACATTCTATTTCCGGCTTACGCAGTTCGAGGCAGTACATTTAACATCTACGATGACTGTGCGGAAAACCTCTACGCTTTCACATCCAAACTTTGCGAACTTTGCGAATTCACCCATGTTACCTTGTCTTTTCTGCTGAAGTACATTCTTCCTTGGGTCACTAATACAGTCACGAACTCTCTAATTACTTTGAAACTTGCATTCCTTCTCAATATGGCCATGTCTTTAACAAAATAATCAGCACTCATATGTCATGAATGTCATACATACATACTTCATCAAAACATAACTCTGCCACCCATATTGTGAATAACTTCGAATTACAGGATCACATTTTAGAATGACGTGGGAACTCTCACGCTGTAAGCATAACAGATCATAATTTTGTGTTTTGTTTCCCCATCTTTTGCGCCACAGCTCTTTCCACATGTGAAGTTTCCCAGTTATAGCATCAACTCTATTTCAAAATTAGTGACAGCGTCGCCATTAGAGGTTATGCATGTATCAATAATTGGAATACCTTCAGTGCAATAGCAATTTCACCTTTCTTTACAGTAATTTTACTTTAAACATGTGAAAGCCTGATAATTTAACTCCTCTGAATTAGCAGTTTTCTTCAGTAGCTAAAAGTTATTCTATCTGTTCATGAGATAATCAGTTCTCGAGTCTAATTCCAGCGATTCGGTTTTCGTGCTAATATTGTCAATTTTTAGGTCAATGTCCCAGAGCAACTTTTTCAAGTCACGAATTGGTTTCCTTGCAAATTTCCAAGTTCGGTAATTATGGCATCATGGTCAGCAGTCGATTACATTTTAGCTACATTTCACCCGTTAAAAAACAATAATTGCAATTTGCATACTGTGTTTCATTCACTGCTTAAGAATACGGTTGGAGCAGCCTCCTGGTAACACATACCACCTATGTCCGTAATTACATGTTCTAATGATACCCATCAGTTACACATTATACCCAATCTTTATCTTTTTCTGCATGAGGCCTATAAGTGGGACAAATCAGCGTTTACTGTTCGCTTGCCATAATGGAGTTCCATTGACACAAAGAAAGCATAACAGTTTTGTTCTTTTCAAAATGTGAGAACACTCAGCACTCTCATCAGCTCTCCATCTCCACTTCACGACTTTGTTATAAGAAAAAGTTGTAAATATGACCCAATAAATTCTCTTCGTTGGTAAAAATACAGTTAATGGATAAAAGAGTCTAATGGTAGCACGGAATTTATATCATACTGAGAATTAATTTGACTCCCGTTTTAATAAGAAAGTGCTGGTACAAGTATATATAACCCTGATTCATACTAGGTTAAATCGTGTTTTAACATACTGCCCTGTTTCATTCGATTGTGTTGAATTATTATAGACTACAATATGGGTAAGAAATTCCTTCACCAAAGAAGGTAAAACTTTTATGAACACTAATGGCTATACAATCCATATATTAACTTTACTGTCAGTATATATATATGTATATATATATATATATATATATATATATATATATATATATATATATATATATATATATATATATATATATAGTATATATATATATATATATATATATATATATATATATATATATATATATATATATATATATTATGTATATTATATATATATATATATATATATATATATATATATATATATATATATATATATATATAATATATATATGTATATTATATATATATATATATATATATATATATATATATATATATATATATATATATATATATATATATATATATATATATATATATATATATATATATATATATATATATATATATATATATATATATATATATATATATATATATATATATATAGTAAGGCAAATCGTGCAAATGATGATACAAGCATCAAATTTGGCACACGTGTCCTCTAAGGTATACTAATCAAATATGCCCGATTGGCCAATTGAAAATCCAGGATGGTGGCCATTTTCAAGATGGCCGCCAAAATAACCACTCGAAGTAGATGTTTTGCTTTGAAATATTTGTAGTTGTCTGATTTGCATGACCTAAATGTGGATTCCTATGTTTTGAAGCCTGCTGAACTATATTTTCCTGTTTAAAAAGCACTCTGAGACATGTTTCTCAAGATGACCACCAAGATGTTTGTCTTTCTTTACATAAGTTTTGTCCCGGCTAGTACTTTTCAGTTATGCATACCATGCTGCTGTTTCTCAATCTGCTACTGTTCACATATGCAGCTGCAGAGTGATGTGCAGGGAAGCTCTGCCTGAGAGCGCTTGCATCTTCCTTTGCAAACCTTCTTACAGGAGCACTTTGTCAGTTCTTGACAGCTTGCTGCAATCGGTGGTAGTGTTGTCCAATGTATCTGCCATGCTTCTCCTTTCTGTGTCCACCCCCATTCAGCTGGACTGCTTATGTGTGGATTACAGTGGGTTGCCTGGCCCCAGATGATCCCAGCCTGGTAGGCTGCACGCTTTGCATGTTCGCTGAGGGCTGCCTGTGTTGGTGGAATTGAGTTGTACAGCCTCTGCTTGTGGGCAAACAGATCTAGTCTTGCTTCGTCCATACCAGTGGCTGCACTTGATCTGTCGTACATGAGGACAACGAATCTTTCCAGCCTCTGCATGTCAAGGTCACGAATCAATGTTGGATGCTGGCTGAGACTGATGAATGTTTCAGTAATATCATCAGATATATTCCAAGTCTGCCATGCAGATTTGTTGGCTTTCCCACGGAAGGCAGACACAATGTCACGTCCAGTGAATGTGTAAAAGTAGGGGATCCCTCTAGCTTTCTCAAGCCCAGTTGCAGAAACTACCTCATGGACTGGAATCCATCGCATATGGGCTCCTTGGCCAAAGGCAATCCACATTCCTGAAGACCTAGTTTCTGGAAGGATGGTAGTGCAGATATTGCTATGACTAGCACATCTGTGTTGTTAGCCTTGATGATTATAGACTTGCTCCCGTCAGTCATTGCATGCCTAGCTTGAACAAATATTTGACTGTCAGCTTCTTCGTGACAACATGGGGACACAGCATCCAGAGACGTCACTGTATTGCTAATGGCACCTTTCCTTTTGTGACGATGACTGTGTTTGTCGTTTCTGCTTCACACATTCTCATAGAGCATTTCAATTATTTGTCTCTTCCTCGTCTTGTCAAAAACACATACAGGCCCATGTAGACTGCAAAATGTGGCTCCCGGTCCTTGGAATGCCTGTGGACATCCGTTCCTTCCTTGTATTTGGCGAAGCAGTTGTACTGTAGAAGTTATGATATAGCAAAGTCTGATTTCAACGCTCCATGATGGAGTTGGGACTTGATGTCCGCACCATGTTCGATCATGCATACAAACTGAAGCAGTGATGGTGGCACAGCCTGTTCTAAGTCTTTGTCATGAAAATAGCTGCTGAAATTCGACTTCTGATGGAGCATGTCTTGTCTTATTATCCCAGCGGCTTTTGCTAGATGGATCGCTTCACCATAACGGGATGCTTCTGATAGGATTGAACCTACATCAGTTTCAACAGCCAAAAGAACTTCTCGTCCTTGGCGATTAGCTTGCAGCTGTGGAATGTGCAAAAGCAGCTGATCCTTGAGTCGAGTAGGATGAACATCAGGCGAGTCAACACCAAGCTGTTCCAGCCTCTGCTTGTAAAGCTTGGTCAAATCAGCAAGCTTGAAAATCGGTGGCCTCTCACTGGCATTTTTCATCTCGCAGATGTAGGTGGCTAGTTCAGAGAAAGCAATTGGATATGCATTCTTCCAGTGTTCCTGTGGTTTTCTTGCTCCGCACCTTTTAGGTATGCCCGTCCTTGGTTATACAATGCCACCAAACAGCCAGGGTGATATTTCACTTCTTGGGCTATGACATCTCCTGCACTTAGTTTGGCGAGAAGTTTTGTATCACTGAGTGTTTTGGCACATTCATTTATTCTCCTATTCACTTGCATTGTCATTGCTTCTCTAAGATCCCCTCTTTCAGTTTAGCAGAAGAAGCATTCTTTTGTTTTAGTTTCTCGGAGCTTTCATGGAATCTTACTTTACTGCCCTCATCACTAGTACCTACATGACTTGCTCTTTTTTCAGCTCGGTGTAACTTTGTGTTGTTGAACAGAAGCCTGCAACTCTCATGACATTGTGCCTTATTTTTTCTCAACGTTTCCTCTATCCCAGAACCTTCGTCAAGTCTTGCAGGGTCTAGCTTGATGGGTAGCGCATTGAGAGAGTGAAACCTGAGGAATATTCTTGCCAGGTTCGTATATCCATCATCCCCTCTTCTGGCAGGATTGGCCTGGGGAGATTTTAGATCTTCTTTCTTAACCTCCTGACATAGGCAACACTTGGTCCAGTCTGTTTTCCATGATCGTCCAGTAGAGTTCGCATCCATGATTATGATGACATTCAGGGTCGAGGGTTTATCCTTTTATCACCCTGTACATGTAATAGTATAATAGGCCTCTTATGTCCTGTACTATACAATAGGCACTTTCCTGTATGGGATACAACTAGGTTCTTGCACTGTGCCATACACCTAGTCCGATCATTCATCCAGTGTCATAAGTCTCGTGCGATCTGTACACCATCCAGATAACTAAAACCCAGTTATCCTTGGTTCAGCTCTCCCACCCTGGCACGTCCTGTCCATTCAGGTTCGGCTGCCTAACTGATTTGGGGTTGATTAGGCAGCATTTGGGATACTAGTAGGTTGTTGCAGTATGATGTCAACATAAATTTCCTACTTAGCTGACACTGAACCCCATGCTGAGTTTCACAGCACTGATGTCACCAATGTGCCTTGGTAGTGCTCGACAATCACTCCTTTAATACGGTGCCTTAACCATGTTATAAACTAGAAAATATACACCAGCAGACCTAAAAACATAGGAATCCACACTTAGATCATGCAATTCAGACAACTACAAATATTTCTAAGCAAAACATCAACTTCAGGTGGTTATTTTGGCGGCCATCTTGAAGAATGGCCGCCATTTTGGATTTTCAATTGGCCAATCAGGCAGATTTGATTAGTACCCCTTGGAGAACAATTGTGCCAAATTTGATGCTTGTATCATCATTTGCACGATTCTTCTAAAAAATTACTCTTATCTGCCCCACTAATATATATAAAATGATGCAAACGCGTGCATTTTCAATACGGAATTTACAAAAAACAAAATATTCACAGAAGTTCGCTCAAACACGAACACATAAAAAAAAAGAAAATAAAAACGAACGCGGAATCACTGTATAGATAAAAACTATATATCCATATAAATCGCCCCAAGGCGACAAAGGGAGCTCTACGTGTTTATACATTATCTCGTCATGCATGTTTAGGACTATTAACGACCAGATGGAGTAAATGCTGACGAAGAAGGCTCAGCAGATTCCTTCATATCCTTCGCCAGGAAGGCCCATAAAGATGTTATATGATCCGCGAATGGGATGTTTCCGTTGCAATATTCTCTCTCGTCTAGAGTTGCGGGTCAGTCGACTTCGGGTTTGGTGATACCGAAGGAGCAGAGACGGTGAGAGACAATGCTTGTGGGGTACGTTTGTTGTGGGGATTGTTGAAAATCTCTCTATCTCATTGAGTTGCTTTGCATACATACAAGTAATGTGGCCATAATGAAGGTAGCAGCAGCTGTTTAATTTTACATAAGTTTCTGAATCGTTTCGTACGGTAGACTTTATTATATCGGAATAGACGGTTTCTCGCTGAAAATGATTATATCAAACGCCATAAAAACTCAAACTTCGTTAATAATGTAATAATGATGGATTGATTATTTAGTTTATACTAGCTTGACTACATACAGTAAAAGGAAAGGCCACGATTATTATAGTAACTTCTCAAAAAAAAAAAAAATCTCTTTAAAATTAATTATTTTCATAAAGGTGGTTTGTTTAAATCTTAGAGCATCATTGCACTCAAGAGAACCCTTGACACATTGTTTAGCACAAAAGACGGTTTCTCTCTCTCTCTCTCTCTCTCTCTCTCTCTCTCTCTCTCTCTCTCTCTCTCTCTCTCTCTCAAATCTGTCTCCTTTCCTATTTGAAACGTGAGAGATCCTTGTCGCCACTTTTTGTTGAAATAAGATATTCATTCTCGTAGGTCCTCTTCTATGAAAGGGTATTGAAGCGAGAGAGAGAGAGAGAGAGAGAGAGAGAGAGGGGACTTCTTTTAGTGACGGAGTGGTTGTTTTCACATTTGGGAATGAAAGGACACCACTATCTCCTCTCCAATCATAACAACTTCAAATGAATAAGAGACAGCATCTCTCTCCTGGGTGAAAAGATGAACAATCCTGCTGCCTTGTTTTTGTCCTTGTCTGTCTGTTCGTCGTATATTCCAGGACTCCTCGGGAGGACACTAAAATCATAAGATGTTATGCCTGAAGAACTGGAGTTTTCCTTCCGCCTTAATAGACAATATACTAAATTTCTCTCTCTCTCTCTCTCTCTCTCTCTCTCTCTCTCTCTCTCTCTCTCTCTGACACAAATTATAAAGAATTACGCCTGGACAAGTGTAGTTTGCCTTCCGCCATTAGAGACAATACTAAATTTTAAAATTCTCTCTCTCTCTCTCTCTCTCTCTCTCTCTCTCTCTCTCTCTCTCTCTCTCTCTCTCTCTCTCTCTCTCTCTCAGACACATAAATCGTTATTGTGCAATGGCGAAGGGTTGCAGAACCATACAAACGAAAATTTACCCCATAAAAAATATACAGATCAAATGAAAGTGGAAACCCGATTTAAATGACAGTTGTGTATCGATGTGGCAGGAACTTAATGACTGGCAGCCAGAAAACTGAATGTGGCTTTATTGAAGGAGGATAAATACAATTTCCCATTTTTTAGCTCGAAAACCACAAAGGAAAATGGTAAAAAAAAAAGTCTGGAAAACAAATTTTATGCAATAAAACCCTCACTTCCACAGTGCCATGGAAATTACCATGTCATTGCATTTCCATATGTGGACCATTAGCCTTAACTAATAGAATCTATTTGGGGTAGTGAGGGGCCCCATTGCCTTCACGCGCTGCAGCTAAAAATTGCTCATGGGAAGCTGCCTGGAATTCTCTCTCTCTCTCTCTTTCTCTCTCTGTTTTATTAGATTTTGTTTAGGGTTTAGATGTTAATTTTCGTCTGTTTTATTAGATTTGTTTGGGTTTAAGCATTAATGCATGTTTAAAGTATTATTTTTGTTGTAAATTTGATAAACACTGATATAAAAATATATATAATATAAAACGCAAACAAATATACTCATGCTGTACACACACATATATATATATATATATATATACACATATACACACACACACACACATATATATATATATATATATATATATATATATATATATATATATATATATATATATATATATATATATATATATATATATATATATATATATATGCGTGTGTGTGTGTGTGTGTGTGTGTGTGTGTGTGTGTTGTGTGTGTGTGTGTGTGTGTGTTGCCCATACACAAATTCCCCCCGTGTGCTCCAAGAATCGCTAATCACCGGGTGTAGTAGAGTTATCCTGAGATAAGGCTGCTTGCCTATGCTGTGACATACCACAATCAACTAACGGCCAAGTGCGTAATTCAGTGCGTAAGTCAACAGATCTGCAGTGGAACTACATGAGTGTGATGCACTGCCTCACAAGAAAATGGAATTATAGCACTGTTGCTGGTGAGGCGAGAATCAAACTCGAAATATAGCAAATTAAATAGGATTTATAAAAGCACTGACGATAAAAACACGGATTTGCTCTAGTAGGGTCCAAGGAACCATAAGCAGCTTATGGGAGAGGTCCTGTAGCAAGGATCTTTGGCAGGACCGTGTGTCCCAAATTCCCATCTTATCTTGTAACATATGTTGATTAAATTCCAGCATCCTGTTGCTGTAAGGAAAGGAAACCTTTATTTAGGATGTTTTCTTTCATCCTTACACACTTTTTCGGTCTTTTTATTTGTTAATTTATTTATTTATTTATTTAGAGACATGTATGTCTTGAATTAGACTGATTTTGATTGTAGGTACAGAACCTGAAATGGACAGAATATTGTAGGGGAGAGTAGAAATTAACTTATATCTCCTGATAGCCGATTGGGTAGGTGTTTCCTTTGTATATAACCCAACAGCCATAGGTTCGAATATTGGCCATGGGTGTAGATTATTCCCAAGATAAAGTTAATTCGATATTAAAATGCATGTCTGTATAGGTAGCAAAACTATCATGAATAGCCAGGTGTTATAAACTTTACAACCAATCATGTGGCGATGGGTTAACTTGGATTCTAAGTGCAGAAATCTACTTATTACTCTCTTCGTGGCCGAATGGATAAATCTCTGAACTCTGTATGAAACCCAAAACGTGTAAGTTTGAATCCTGGCAGGAGCAAAATCACTTATCATAAGTGATTTCCTTTGGTATATATTATTCTCATGGTAAAATAACTTCGACATTACGGGTTATATTTATATATATATACGAGTATGTATATGTATATATATATATATATATATATATATATATATACACACATGTATATATATATAGGTGTGTGTGTGCATATGTATATGTATATATACGTATGTATTTATATATGTATATATACATACAGATATATATATATATATATATATATATATATATATATATATATATATATATATATATATATATATATATATATATATATATATATATATATGGTGCTAGGACAATTCGGTCCCGGACAATTTGGTCCCGGACAATTCGGTCCCAGACAATTCGGTACTAGGACAATACGGTACCAGGACAATTCGGTACCCGGCTTGTCACTTTTAAACGATTAATTTGGTATTTTCCTTAGTTGTTTACAAAGAATATAAAAAAGTGGATGGCAGACCAGGCTTGTCATTTTAAACGATTAGTTTGGTTATTTTCTTACTTATTTACAAAGAATATAAAAAGTGGGTGGCAGACATAAATGAAATGATTTATTTAAAAAAAACTTTTTAGTTTCTTTATTCCAGACTTTTACATTTCTTGTCGTTAAAAGTATGTATATAAAAATAAAATAGTAAAAGCCATACATTGTTTGTCGTTAAAAGTATCTATATAAAAATAAAATAGTAAAAGCCATACATTGTTTGTCGTTTAAAAACCATACATTTGCCGTTAAACGTATCTATATAAAAGTAAAACAGTAAAAACCATATATTTCTTGTACTTAAAAGTAAAAAAAAAAATTTTAAACCTTAATATTATGAGCGATTGCTTTAAGGAACTGCATTCTTTCTGCTTGATTATAGCTCTGTACTAGATGAGTGATACGCTTGTCACATTCCCTGTACTACTTCTTTTTGACTGGTTCATCCCCGTTTCGAAGCTTTTTGTAATTTTGTTTTTGCCAAACTCTTTCACTTTTAAGGGCTTCAATCAATTTCCATATGTTTGGATGGATACTGGAAAGACTTGCTATAAATGTGCTGTGAAAACCTTCCAAATTATTAATTGTACGCGATTCTCCGTTCAAACATCGGTTTAGAACATTCCAAGATTCTATTGAAAATTTTGGATCAAGTCTCCTCATTCTGGCACCTCTCCCTCTCACTGGTCCTATATATGAATTTTCAAAATAAGAGACAATAGGTTGCGGGATATCATCATCGTCAACCAATTCATCAAAAGCATCAGCAACCTGATTTACAGGTAAAAAGGCTAGGGCTATAAAACATCTCATTTTATGACTAAATATGTCATCTTCGTGGTAACGTACTTTGAAACCTTCAGCTACAATATGTCTGTAAACATTCTGTCCTAAATGAAACAAGCAAAAAGAAATAGTTGTTTCTGGAAACGTATTTGAAAATGCGTTTTGCGCAGCTTTTTCTAAGTCCATCATCATAGCATCTGGCCCCTCGTTATTCACTAATTCTTTCACTTTTTGGAAAAGCCGGTTATACGTATTTTGAGACATCAGGTAAGAGGGCAAACAATCTTGGAGCACTGAAGTTTTTAATTTGTATATGCAAGACATAAAGTTGGACAAATATAACAGGGCAACTCTTAAAAGTTCCATCTCCTGCCCAATTCGCACATTGTCTCAAATCGTGAAGAGCGTCATTAGTAGCGAAAATTAAAATGCGTTTAACGTCGTCTATGCCACTGTCATACTGCAATAAGATAGAGCCATTCTCGATAACACCAAACTCTCGTGGTATTTGAAATCCATTAATTGTTTGTGGGATCGGTGGATGATTAGCCTGGTCACCGTTCCATCGTCTCATATTTCGACTAATATGAACTAGTTTCGTCACATCAGCAACTGCGCACTCATTTAAAATTCCTAGTTCTTCTGTTAAAATTGAACGAGAAGGTGTTTGACTTGTGATTGTCCTTTCCTTAATATTTGCAGTAGCAACTTTTGCACTCACTTCAGTTGTGCTATGATTATGATTTCCAATATACTTGAGCGCATGGAAACTAACATCTGAGTGAAGCCGTGCTTTGCAAGACCGCCTTTCACAACGCCAATATATCTTCGTACCATCAGCATTTTCTTTATGTTTTTGGTACACGTAGTTTTCCTTATCGACTAATTTTGTATTTTCCTTTTCCGATCGTATGCACTTGCAAGACTCCATTGTGTGAATGATGGGGTGAAACTAGAATAAAGAATCTAAAGGTACTTTGCAGTAAACTTAGTAAAAAATTTGGAATAAAGAAACTAATAGTCTTTTTTTTATTAACAACTAAGGAATAACCAAACTAATTGTTTATGAATGAATAGTTGGGTAGTTAGTTTATATTATCTATAAACAACTAAGGGAATAACCAAACTAAAAAAAAAATAATAAAAATTACAAGCCGGGTACCGAATTGTCCTGGTACCGAATTGTCCTAGTACCGAATTGTCCGGGACCAAATTGTCCAGGACAAATTGTCCAGGACCGAATTGATATATATATATATATATATATATATATATATATATATATATATATATATATATATATATATATATATATATATATATATGTATATATATATATATTGCTACAAGATTATGTAGATGGCATGATTGCACCTGCATGTCTCATACAAAGCCAGCCCACTTGCCTCAAATTAGACTAAAACAAATAACCAAAGAGCACAGAGGACTTGTTTGCCAGGTCAACTAGACCCCAGATTTCGAGTTTCCCTATTCCTCATCTAAGAACCCCTCCTCAGATCTTAATCATCCTTTCCTGGAAACGGTGATTCTCGCTTTCTCTTCCCCTCTCACATGGCCCTGGTGTTGGGATTAGCGAATTAACAGCCACCGGCACAGCCAGAGGACACCATTACAGAGGAGAAGGTTGGAGCAAGGACAGACCTTACTTTCCAAGGATTGGTGCCAGAAATTAAGGTACGGCACCATGTGAGAACCGCATGGCCCCAACTCCCACCATGCATCTGTGACCGGTGGGTCAAACCCCATAAAAGGGAGTCGCTGACCGCCGTCCGAGAGAGATTGACTTGAGATACCGAGAGAACCAGACCAGAGGCGCCACAGCCTCACTCCTTTACCTCTTGAACTAGTGTCCGCCAGTCATAGCTTAGCCTTCCCCCCTCAACAAAGAGCCATAGTCCATCATCAATAGCCCACGGAGATGTCCCTGAGGACATGGTAATGTGAGACGTTGAGATTACAGGGCACCTTTCCTTCTTCTGTTGCTAATTTTCCTCATATCTTCCTTTCCATCCTGGAGTGATATTAGTGACCTGTTTGTTGATTATTATTTTGCATTGATGAAGTGTTATTATTGTGTTTTGTGAGTATTTATGAGAGAGGACTCCCCTGCCTTCAGCAGAACCATCTCAGTGCCAAAAATCCATTCATCAGGTAACCTCTTGACTGTATCATTGCAGATCAAACCTGACGCTGTGAACCGACTCTGCGTCGATTGTATGCTCCCTAAGACAGGCGTGTTCTTGTAGAATCATCTTGCATTGAGTACCAAGAAGGCCCTCTCACCCATGGAAGTAATTCACATATACCGCCAATCCCTTCAGTAGTGCAGGCTCACGCTCTGCTTGTGTTTTGTCCCCTTTTAAAGTAATTGTTATCAAGTGTTTTCTGAAGTATCACCCATTGCTATAATGTATCAGAACTGTAGCGACCCTCCACAACCTTGAATTAATTGTCAATACATTCTTGTCTTTATTTTGATATTTTCTCTTATAATTACTTGTATAATTGATTGATTGAATGATATTGCTGTGTGTGTAAGCATGGTCAGATGCGACCTTCCCCTCCTTGTGCCAATAAACTCAAGGCCCTGCATTCATCTACCACATCTACCAATATACATATATATATATATATATATATATATATATATATATATATATATATATATATATATATATATATATATATATATATAGACATATATATATATATATATGTATGTATGTATATGTATAT
>NC_089781.1:77513305-77515805 GCF_040412425.1 Macrobrachium rosenbergii | reverse complement strand
ATTCCACTTAAAAGCGAGCTTGAGATTGTCTTTTTCTTTCTATTGTCTTTAATTTAGTCTTAAAGCTCCGAGGAATTTTGAATTATGGCAGTGTTCTTTGGAAAATAAGTTCATGACAATTGGGAAATATACGAGTATATAGGTCTTATTGTTATCTTCCTTTTTTTATTTGATTTCAAAACTATCGCAGGATTATCACTCACTCTCTCATTTGCTATTTCTGTTTGCTTCTTAGGCCTCACTGTAACCCATTACTCAACGCACTGTTAATACAGTTTGTGGCAAATTTATGTTCATTGCCAAGCCATGCCACACTATCTTGAACGGTCACCCATCTGAATAATGATCAGACACACGGTCACTTCACCTTTCAAGGGATCAGCTGTGCTGAGAACACTACATTTCAGTGTCTAATTCTCTGCCCTGGTATTATCGGAATAATTTAAGTTACTCTTTTCATTGCTGAAGAAATATCTATAGTGAAAATACCGCCTTTGAGCCAGATAATAAGCCCCACAAATTCTAATTCGGATAAGGATATAGGACTTTACTATATTTACCTTGAAAAAAAAAAACTTGTAATGTATCTATCAAAGGGAATAAAGATCTCACAGCATAGGTACAAACTAATGTGAAGCAGCCTGAAGTAATAAAAATCTTCCTATTACTGTCAAGGTGTGGAAAATGGTGCAATTGCTTCGAAAAAACTAATTTTTACAAGTATACTGTACACCGAAAACAGCATAGAGTATAAGGCAATGACTGGGAAGGATTCATGGAGTGCGACTTGTGGTACCAGAGGTGAGACTTATCCTTATTTACCTCCAAAAGAGATTTTTCAGTAGTATAACTGCTGGAGATTCAAATTGCGACATTGCTGGTGCTTTCGGTATTATTTTTATTCTTGATGATGATGTTTCAAGTCTGGAACGGGTATGACGATTTCAATAATAACTTTGAAAAACTATATTTGATCATCCTCCGAAAAAAAGTTAAGTATACCTTAGTTTTACCAGACCACTGAGCTGATTAACAGCTCTCCTAGGGCTGGCCCGAAGGATTAGACTTATTTTACATGGCTAAGAACCAATTGGTTACTTAGCAACGGGACCTACAGCTTATTGTGGAATCCGAACCACTTTATAGCGAGAAATGAATTTCTATCACCAGAAATAAATTCCTCTAACTCTTCATCAGCCAGCCGGGGAATTGAACTCCGGCCCATCGAGTGACAGTCCGCAGCTCTATAGACTCACCTAACGAAGAGCTGATCATCCTCCGACCCGTGATATTGTAGGACGAGATCCTTTTTGGGGGTGTATGTCGATGGTAGGCTAGGGCAGTATCAGAACCAACATAGTATAGCAATACTGAATTCTTATGTTTCCTTCCGACATGCCTCGCCCTCTATCATTTCCACATCTGCGGAAAAAGCATGGGAGGTAATGGCCTCCCTTCCAAGCTTATTAATACCTGTAAGAACTTCCACAAAGGGCACATCATCCTGACGCAATGAATTTGACCTGCTATTGCATCCAGCAGAAAAAAAAAACTAAGGATCATAGACTGAGGACTTCCACTTCAGAAATTAGATCCCGGAATTAGACAGTCAAGTACACACAAATAATCTCATAGAATGTAAGATGTTATGTGAACACATGTTTATCAAAAGCAATAAATTGGCAATAACACACGTGCTGTCACATGGTTAAGTAAATAGGGATTAAGCATGGTATGAGTAAAAATGGAGATAGAAATAAGCTACAAGAAAAAGGGGCGAGGCATGTGTATTTTTCTACCGTTTTTTTTGTATGGCCATGTCATAAAAATGTGTATAAAAAGAGCCAGTAATCATCTCGAGTCATTGCTAGTAAGTGCATTTGAAACATCTCAAAACACTGGCTTCTATAATCAACCACAATTTTAGGCGTCCCTATTTTAGTATACGAGGATTTATAATTCCTTTTCACCTGATAGAGCCTAAGTGTCCAGTGTATCTTTCATACAGCGAAAATGTTCTCATTTCTCATAGATTTCCTCATCCATCCTAGTCAGTGTTCATCGCTCATTTTATGAACCATTTTGTTGATCCTCCTCACTGATCCCTATTATGGTGCTCATTCAGTGGCCCCCGCTAAATTATCTCTCATTTGCCATTGTCTAGTTCTAGTTTGTATTCTTGCATGATATTGCCAAATGGCCTGTTATCGTAAGTAATTGGCTATTGCTCAACAATGATTCTAACGAAGATGGAAGTGGTTCTTCAGCCGTAATCCTCAAACAATGCATGCCTTGCCTCGTCACTTGTGTTGAAAGTTGTTAGTCTTTGTTTTTGTGTTAACTGATTTATGAACTTGTGTGACTGGTTTTACTTGTAATATTGCTCAGATTCATTGTCTTATTACTTCGGAAAAAGATCACATGAAGTATTTTGAGTAGGACCAAAATTACTGGAAAATTAATCTCCTTAGTTAAGATGAACATTTCAAAGTAATTTGTT
>NC_089781.1:77503305-77510805 GCF_040412425.1 Macrobrachium rosenbergii | reverse complement strand
GTTAATGCTAATCGAATTCTTTTTACCGTGATTGGGACTAGTATGCACGCGTCAGAGAGGTGGATTGTAGCATTATTGAAAATGGAAGCAAAATTAATCTTTTCTTCATTTAAGGATAGTTATATTAAACTACAAATGATGACCAAATACCATGAGACCATAAAAATTATGGAATAAAACACTCATTTCCACAGTGACCTAGAAATTGCTTTGACATTGGATTTCCGCACTTTTAACTGAAGTCATTTTTGTTTTTAACGATAGGGAGGGGCTCATCTCCTGCCGCAATTACAACTGGATACACTTTTAGAAATAGAGATTTTCCACTCATTCTCTCATTGTGTTTCTCTTTTGCTCTGTAATTCGGGTCTTATCGTAGCCCTGAGAGTTTTTTTGTAGCTTACGTACATTTTTAGACAAAAAAAACAAGCAAGTACACTACGCACATAAAGGGTACTGCTTCATTTCGTATTCATCTTAATTATTACGCTACGCCTGTTAACCCCATGGAGGAATTGTTAGACCTTCGGCTTTCAGCAAGTATTTAGGGACAAGGCTGTCATCCCCTGGTCATCTCTTTAACCTTAGTTGCCATCGTTAACATTGAACAACCAGGTACCCTATCAGTATTGGGCTGTCTATCAACAGACATATCCACCCAGCAGACGAACGACAGTCCTATCCTTTGATATGCAAGAATGCTACCATTCCTATGAGGCTACGTCCCTCTTAGTCATGAATCGAATATATTTCATTAAGAATATTTGGAGCTGAACTAAATAATACCACTTTATAATTTAGTCCGGTGATGACTTTACTCAGGCTACGTTCGTTACGTACAGTCAAAGGTCCTTGTGATACATAACCTAGTGATCTTCATATAATTATGGAGAAATATGCTCATATTAGAAAAAAATTCCATGTTGATTTGACAGACATAGCAACATTGTGGCAATGCAACAGTGTAATTTACATTCAGTTATATACAAAATGTTCGACAAAAACATGTTTAGATTCTCGTATTTCCTTCCGACAATAATGCAAAATTTTATGTAGGCATTTAGTTACAGAAATCAAGAGAATGATTTTTAGATCTCATTCATGTGCCGTTTTCTTTGTTTACCTACGCAATGAAGGCTTTGTGTATTGTAGGAAATGGCTTTTCAGATAGTCTAATTAACAATGATAAGAAACACTGCCATGGCGTTGCTTTCCTTTCTTTTAACTTTTTGAAGTATTCCTAATTTATTTTATAAGATAATGGAAATATTATATACTTTAGTGAATTTCTTACATTATCCTGTGAATTTTGAGTGTAAGAGGAACCATAAATTGCGTCCTTACGTTACATCCTTCTATTTTTTAACTCAAATTTATTCAATACTTAAGTGTAAACGGACATTTTGTATGAGGAAACATGAGTGCACCCGTAATGAAATTGTCGTGCAAATAACTATCAACATTCCCACAAAAAAAGCTTAACATTCCCACAAAAAAACTAGATTAACAATCTCACAAAAAAATAAAACCTTACGCAAAAATAAAACAAACTGTTATATTTAACATTAGTTATTATAGTACCATAAAAACTTACATAAATCTTTGAGCATCATTCGGTCCGGGAGAACTCTTCTCATGTTAAACAATAGACAGCGCCTCTTTTTCCTCTGAGTGCCTGGCTCCTCACATTTGAATGTTGACTCGAGTGTTTCCACTACTAAACGAAGTTGAGAGGTCCTCTCCACCACTTTCGGTGGAAAAGAATATTCATCTTCTTGTGTCCTCGTCTTTTTAAATGGCAGAGAGAGAGAGAGAGAGAGAGAGAGAGAGAGAGAGAGAGAGAGAGAGGAGGGTCCTTTTACAGAGTGTGTGTGTGTTGAGATTTCAGACTGAAAAGGCAGTTCAAACTTTAGAAAAAAAAAAAACATTCAGCGTAAGAACAACGCTTATTTTGCTTTACGTCTTCAAAATCGAAGTTATCATTTTAGAAAGTTCCTCTCTACTCAGCACATCGTTGGTATTGCTCTTTTCCTTCCTTCATTTCAGATACATGTCATGAGCCGCTTCCCTAAGAGAGTGTCTGTAGAGAAAATAAAATCAGCTGTTTATTTCTATTTATCTTTGTGTGCTAAATAAACCACAGCTTCTGTTCTGCCAAATACACTTGAACAGAAATCTCACTAGCCGTAGGTCAACCGAATTACAATCACCATTTACTTCGTATCAGTTTTACTACCAACAATATTTCTTTGTATCCATCCCGAACTTCCACAGATTGTTTCAGCTTAAATACCAATTTTGCTAAACTATCCATTCCCATTTCAGAACGTAGCCGAACTACCTCTTACCTTTGGGGCACAAACCATTGTCATCATACAGTAATAAACAGAAAATCACTTTTAAACGTAACTTACCCTCTACAGAAATCGGTATACACATGTCGTGACAAAAAAAGTTTAAAGCTGAGGACATTCTCTCTCTCTCTCTCTCTCTCTCTCTCTCTCTCTCTCTCTCTCTCTCTCTCTCTCTCTCTCTCTCTCTCTATGTAACAAAATAATGAAGATTATTAACAAGATAGAAAATAAAGAAATAAGTGAAGTTCTAATGTATTTTGAAATCGATATATACCGTGCGTGTGAAATGTAAAGCAGAAAGGAATTACGAAGATTGAGGTTTTCTGGATAACAAAAATAAGAAAATAGTCTATTTTTATTACTATTTCAACATTTTTCCCTTTTCTGACATTCCAGAAAGTGGCTTATTGTAAAAATAAAAAGGAAAGAGTTAAACGAAAACCCGGGTCAACAAATTCCACGCAATAAAACTCTCACTTTTGCAGTGCCACGGAAATTACCATGTCATTGCATCTCCATATGTGAACCATTAGCCTTAACTAATGTAATAAATTTGGGATAGGGAGGTGGCCATTCGACTCTCGCGCTGCAGTAAAAAATTGATCATGGTAAAGAGCTCTCTCTATCCCTGTCCCTGAGCCACACTGCAGATTATATACATACACGGGAAGGGAGTGTATGAAGAGATTGTTGAGGCAGCTCTCCATTAGGAAAGTGAAGTGAGGATGTTGAATTCGGATTAAAGGAAAAGGTAGAGGCTGAGATGAACTGTTTGAGTAGCATATGCTGCAGGAGAATTGAAATGGCGAGAAATGTCGAGACACTAGATTTTGTTAAAAGGTTAGCTCAGGTGAAAGAATTGGTCGGAGTATCATGCGAGGAAAGGTTGGTGTAGAGGGTTTATGATTCAGAAGTTTTAAGTTGAAGGAGAGGAAGACTTAGTAAGGGTTAAATAGATGGGTTGAAAGCGTTATTGGGATGGAAGTGCCTTAACATCCAGGAGGCAAAAGCGTGCATGCAAGATAAAGGCGATGGATGGAGAGAATTTAGTGGTGTTCGACACGCTGCCTATGAATTTTTTCTGAAGGTTTACGAAACGGTTACTGTTGTGGAAGACTTACTATAAAGCCAATTCATGCACGAATTTCTAATTAAAATATGAATGAGGCTGTGACCATACGTTTTTCTTTTGGGTGCACCTCTCTTAGAGAAAATGTACTATTTTTTAAACAATCGCGCACACACTTACATCTTCATCATCATCGCTTCTTTTTTTTTTTTTTTTTTTTTTATAAATATCCACTCATCTGCAGTTTCACTTCTCATAGTGGTTGTCCAAATAGATGTGGGCCTTCCAAATCTTTATTGTGGCTCTTGGTGAGTGTAATAGTATTTGTACGTAATGCATTTTTATTGTTGACACCCTGTTATTTATCCTGTAGTAAAATATCAGTGACATGCTTTGCAAGGCTGCGACAGGTCTCACTGCTTGGAAAGTTGATTCTTTCCAGCTTTCGATCTTGAAAGCATAGAACGAAGCTTATTTTCTCAATTCCACTTCTGTCTGAGGTCATCTATCTCTGATATTGTGGTGCTGTGTTCAATTTCACTCTTTCTTTTCCGTATAGATCTAAAACCCGAAGCTTTAAGGAATTGTATTGTAGTGCCATCAAGTTTCTATGGCTTGGATCTGAGGCCTATTATCGTCTGGTATGAGTTTTTTATCCAATGATATTTTGAAATTTCTCTTACGACTCATATATAGCTTTAAAAGAACTCTTTTCGTCAACCAAGAACCAGTATAATGATAAAACATTTGATCAAGGCAAGGAGGTAGTTTAGGATGTCAAGGAAAACGCGATGACGTGTACGGAGCATAAAATGCAACCTTACGAAATGTCAAAACTGTTTTACTCTCTTCATATTAACGTGTACAGGTAAAACTTGGCCATCCATGCATTTCGTTCAAGAAATCCAAATGATGACCCCAGAGATCATGTACCAGAATAGTAGCTAACAATACTGTAAATTTATATATAGTAATAATCTCTGGCGGCCATTCAAACTAAAACTGCTCTCTCTCGCGCGCTCTCTCTCATACTACAACACTGATGATATTTTTTTCTAGAAAGCTTTTAGTCCCTCACTTGCACTGTATATGGAGGTAATGTAGCTTCCCTTGATTATTGCTAAATTACCAGAGTAGAGAAGTATTATTATATTATAGTATTTTTCCAATTGTTAAGCAAATATGTATTAATCATAGAGGAGTAGGAGAGAGCTTTTACATTGTGTATGAAAAAGGGAAAGCCCCTTCCACATTCGGAAAACCAGTGATTACTTCAAATATGATGGAGAGCCCCTACTGGCATCATAGTATTAAACTGGACCTATAAGAAAGTATGTTAATATATGTCCAAACATATGGAGATATTTGGTAACCAAGTACGCTAACCTATTTTACCGAACTCGGATTGGCGACGAGGTCTAGGCTAGCCTAGATCCTGGACCCGGGAAACCCACTGTATAATCTATTCAACTCTTACCTGTAGTATATAGTTTAATTTTTATATTTTTTTTATACATCAACCGCCGCGGTAGTTGGCGGTTAGTAAAGCCCAGCCACTGAAGTACACAAAAACCCCGACTTTGGCTCTTTATAACTGGAAGTATTCAACCGATCGGGATGAAACTTTGGCTTTAGAGGTTCCCATCAGGGTCTGTAATCGTGCCAAATTTCATCTTAATCCGTTCAGCCGTTCCGGAGATCCAAATATCAATTTATGGCGTTCAGGGGTTGTGGTAGGGGGTGGGTGGGTGAGGGACCTAACATATCTTTGGAACAATAAAGGTAAAAGATACAGTCGTGATACTTAGTTTTTCAGAAAGCTCGTAATTCTGGAGGGTTGCCTTTCAGGGTTTGTTTTTTGAAATAATGAAATTTTAAAGTTACAGTATGCCATTCAAATTAGCCACCAAAATTCAAATTTTCTGATGCTCAGGTACGTAGCCTACTGCTCACAACATTAGAAAAGACGCCGTTTTCTTAATGTGTGAATAGCAAGAGGTGTTAGAAGTTGGCTGACATTATCTTAATTAAAAATTATCACACTCGTTGAATTTACCTACTCGGTTTTGGTTTTCGTGCTCGTTGAACTTCCCTAAATAAAGAGCCCTAGTAGTTAGAATAAAGTTTTCACACACACACACATGTATGTATGTATGTGTGTATGTATGTATGCATGTATGTATATATATATATATATACAGTATATATATATATATATAATATATAATATATACACAGTATATTATATAGTATATATAGTATATTATATATATATATATATATATATATATATATATATATATATATATATATATATATATATATATATGTGTGTGTGTGTGTGATATATATATATGTGTGTGTGTGTGTGTGTGTGTGTGTGTGTGTGTGTGTGTGTGTGTAAATTGTATAATTATGCAGCAAACAAGTTGAGCTGACCATAATCACGGAGAAGCCACATAGGTCTAAGGAAACTGTATCTAAAATCTAAATAACCCCCATTCCTTTGTTACCACATTTTTCTCGATCTAAGGCGTTGCCATTGCAAAAAAGGACTGAAATCACTGGCAAAAAATTGATGAAATCACAAAAGGGATATCAAAGCCCAGCGTACAAGAGACACATATGAAGGTCAGGGGATACAAAGGAAGGGGTAGGGCGTAGGGCTTTACTCCGCATCCTGATAAATTATGATGAAAGCGAAAAGTAGAAGCAGGAGTCTTTTCTCAATCAGTATAGAAAACGAGTGCCATTATAATATGATGTTGAATAGGCTTCGGTTTGGACGAACCACCGCTGATGATGTGAAAATTACATTACTCAGGTCTCCGTAATAGCAACAGCAACAATCGGAATGGGTTCGCCCGTATTATTCTCGGCGACAAAGAAGAAAAAAGAAGAAAAAACAGAAAAACAAAAAAATACCCACAAAGAAGCGTTGCGTGGATATGATCGCGCGCTTCTGAGTGGGTTCATTTGCTATATGTCTTCAACTTGTATTGCCTGAAGAAATGCCAGTGCCTATCTCTTCAGGTATGGTTAGCGTTGTGCGTATTATAATGGCACTCGCTTTCTATAATCATTGGGAAAAGACTCCCACTTCTACTTTTCGGGTTCATCATAATTTATCAGGTTGCGGAGTAAAGCTCTACACCCACCCCTTCCTTCGTATCTCCTGACATCCATATCTGTCTCCTGTGGCTGTGCTTTACTATCCCTCCTGTATTTCATCACTTTTTTGCCTGTGATCTTATGTGCATATCGAGCTTCTGTAATTTTCCATAGGGTACCAAATGTAACTTTGTCCTCCCATCAGATTCCTAATGTTCTTCCTAAAGTTTTATTACCATACGGACAAAATCTCTTACATTCCCATACTGTGATTCATGTCCGTATAGCAGCATACCATTGCTTTCATATACGCTTTCTCTCTCCCTCTCTCTCTCTCTCTCTCTCTCTCTCTCTCTCTCTCTATATATATATATATATATATATATATATATATATATATATATATATATATATATATATATATATATATATGTGAATGAAATTTATCACATCACCGTGATTCATATACAAGCATCAAGTTACAAATGTCCATTAATATCTAATTCATTCTACCTGAAATAATATATTTTCATATATGTTACTACCGGAGGGGATTTTTAGTTGATAGTAAGTTCGTCGCCTCGTGGGCTCGAACCGCGGAAGACAAGAACTCAGAATGTGGTTTAATGCGCGTCACTGTAGTCCTGAGTTTTTGTCGTCCGTGGTTCGAGCCCACGAGACGACGAACTTATAAACTAAAAATTCCCTTCGGGTAACATATATGAAAATATATAATTTCCGAGGTAGAGCAAATTAGATATTAAAGGACATCTGTAGCTTAATACATATATATATATATATATATATATATATATATATATATATATATATATATATATATATATATATATATATATATATATATATATATATATATATATATATATATATATATATATATATATATATATAAATTATATATATATATATAAATTTATGACTCAAATCACGATTGAACCCAGGTCT
>NC_089781.1:77488305-77498305 GCF_040412425.1 Macrobrachium rosenbergii | reverse complement strand
GGTTGATCCGGAATAAGAGTGTTAGGTTAGCATTGTACGAATGTAAAAAGTGTTTTATTGATATAATTGCATTTGATAGGATGATAAACTGAAGAGTTTGAGTTGCCACGAATTTATGTGATTAGTTGAACATTGGCATGTTTCCTAAAGGAAAGGTGAAAACAAAATTTAATTGTGATATGATGAAGAAATAAGTAAGCTCGTCCACAAAGTATGCTGGCCACACGTATTTTTAATCTTGAAGCACTCTGTAATCGTACGTAACATATTAACATTAGTAACAAACTGGAGGATAGACAGGAGTACAGATATCACTGGAAGAATTGGTTTAGAAATTAAAGGCCAAAATAGTGATGATTTCACTAAAAGCCCCTAGCATTATTTTTACAAAGCGAGATCAATGTAGGATAGTTGTACGTGCAGAAGTTGACAAGTTTATTGTTAAGAGACCAAATTTTCTTTCTCAATAGGGATCGCCAGTTTTGAAAAAGCTTGATTACAAATTGTCGGGGCCACTTTCTCCACTTCATATTTAGGAGCAGCAGTAGGTAAGCCTCTGGTAGGATGGTAAGAACGGTAATTGTTCAAGGGAATGAAGTTTGATGAGGACATTTACACAAAACCCACCCAAGTGAGGCAGTCAAACTATGGAGAAAGTATTGGCGGGTAAAGGGACACTAAATAAATGATATTAATACCTATCCAGTCATAGATAGCACAAGGTTTTGTTGATGACTGCCAAGAGCAACACTTGAATGGAAAATAAAAAGGAAAGTATTGATTTTTTTTAACACACAAGGAACTCTGAAAATGCTACAGTTGGCAATTAGTTGGTATAAGCAAAATTTAAATGGCCTGAGGAAAAGAAAAACTAAAAAGTATTAGATAATGGGCTTGGTACTTTTAAACATACGTTTGTTGTATAGTGATGTGTTCCATTTTCTTGGTAACAGCGAAGACGAGGTCCTCATTGGTCGCTCACATCAATATGGCTCGAAAAGACATACTTGGTTTTGTGTAGTGTAGAGTTCCTTGTAAAACAAGATATGGATAATATTTTAATTAAAAGTATTAATTACGAATTGCATACACCCAGTTAATGAGTCATATTTCTTTTCACTCCCTCTTCTTTATTGTTTGTTCCTCTGGTCTAGGCTTCAAAAGGGCATGTAGTTGCCTGCCCCTTTTCTCTTTGCTTTTGTTGAACCACAAATAGATGAAACATATGCGGAAAAGGGAAGTCATGTAAGTAAATGCTTGATAAATGAAGAGGGGAACGTGAAAACTCCCATGGTTGAAACGCTTGGAGCACGAAAAGGCTGCGTACAGAAAATCTATTACAGTTCGCAGTTAGCATCTGCTGCTCAATTAAAACAGATCCCTTCAGAAGCTGCGGTGCAAATAAAGCTTTTCGAATATTGCCATTCATACTTTTTATGTTATAGTATTTTGTCATTTTCATATCTTATCGGTTTTCATTTTTAATTACTGGAGGAGTAGTTAGGCCTAAAACGTTTGAAACTGCTGTATTGCTGGCCGCTGTTATATATCGGGAACTGATGATGATATTCTCGTCTTTTTGAAGTTCCTTTTGAGTAATTTTTATATATATATAGATATATATGTATATATATATATATATAATATATATATATATATATATATATATATATATATATATATATATATGTATATATATATATATATATGTATATATATATGTATATATATATATATATATATATATATATATATATATATATATATATATATATATATATATATATATATATATATATATATATATATATATATATATATATATATATATATATATATGTATATATATATATATATATATATATATATATATATATATATATATATATATATATATATATATATATATATATATATATATATATATATACTACAGAGCTCAGAAAACAATAAATATTATTGAGTAACCTTCAAATAGAGAACTTTATCTCCATAAACTGCAAATTAGCTCTTTAAATTATAGTCGGTATTTGTATACCCCGCTAAATCTTTACTCCATCGTCTAATGTATTTGAAATAGATATACTGTTTTATTTATTTTACCTAAAGCTTATAGCCGCCATAGCAATAATTATGCTATTTATTACTCTGATTTAAGCATGAAAGCCTCATGCCTCTTTTGATTTAACAACATATATGATTTA
Source organism: Macrobrachium rosenbergii (assembly GCF_040412425.1). NCBI lineage: Eukaryota > Metazoa > Arthropoda > Malacostraca > Decapoda > Palaemonidae > Macrobrachium > Macrobrachium rosenbergii. The sequence continues at coordinate 77,496,101 of NC_089781.1, read as the reverse complement.
GGTAGATATTACAATACCGAAAGAGAAGTATTTTAAAAGAATTTTGAGGAAAAGAACGTCAATATGAAGTTATTTATATCTCTGCAGAAGAACGACCGATTGTAATTACGAAAATATGTACTCAAATGTAATTTAGTGCTACAAAAAATATAATAAAGTGGACAGCGTCTCGTACAAGAAATCAAAATTCTCTTTCGTACGCATTAAAGAAAATATCAAGAATTCACTCCTGTCTGTGTGCATATGTGTGTATACGTGTGTTTTGTATTGAATACATATTCGGAAATAACTTACAGGAAGCGCAAAAAATGATGAAAGAGAGAGAGAGAGAGAGAGAGAGAGAGAGAGAGAGAAACCTATGACAACCTCTCTCTACAATGACCAATAAGGATAGCCAATCATAAGCCATTTATCGAAACAATAGTTGATTTATGCGTCGGAGCCATATCGACTAATTCAGTGTTCAGAATATTTTTTGCTTGGTGATTTACGTTCGTCATATGTCTACACACAAAATTAGAATCATTAGTGGAATGAAGTAATTACTATCAAACACGTCGGTTATTAAAAGCCTTTTCGCGAGACATTCTGTCCCTAATTCAGTAATTGCTTTGGTTGTAATTTATCACTAGCGTTTTATTAAAGCAATATTGCTCTAATAGTCAAAGCTATGAGGAATTTCACGTAATATGAGGGGAGTATTGTTCGTAGGTAGATACCGCTTATTACGCCATTCATCCAAATGACATTTTCTTCCGTTTACATGTTCGCACTGTCATTGAAGGATTATATGAGGAAATACCAGAAGTAGGGATGGAAAAGCATCAGTATTAAAATATTAATCTTTTGATAAATACTCAGAAATATCACAAAAACGCAAGATATTAGTAATAATTATAATCAGCTGCCGATCACAATTATACAACATTGTTTGTGTTACATTAATTTCTTTTCACTTGGTGGAATTAAAGTAATATGTGCAAGGAGTTGAATATTTCTGAGACCTAATAAAACTAGTAGAAAAATGTCTTTTTTTGTCCGACACTTTTTTTCTGTTGTATAGGAACTGAAATATAGCAAAACGTTCCATTGACGATTTAATGCTCTGAATTTAAATTATGGAGGAGCAAACATTTTCATGGGTTAGAATTTAAAGAGAAGCTGACATATTCGAAATACTTCACACACACGCGGATATGTATATATATATATATATATATATATATATATATATATATATATATATATATATATATATATATATATATATATATATATATATATAAAGTGAATGTTTGTGTATTTATTTGTCCACTATAGAAAATCCGAACCACTTGACAGACCCAGACAAAATTTTGCACACGTCCTCTATGTCACCCTAGAAACACAGACAAAACAAATGAAATTTGCTTTTATGTCACCTTTTCCTTCAGTTTTCTGGGTTTATTCTCATTTGTTTATTCTCATTTCTCACCTGACACTTTAACTGTTCTTCTGGCACTGCCAGAAGTGTGATTAACCTACAACAATAAATCCTCTATAACATAAATTTTTTATCAGAGTTTACGTGAATTTTTCATCATAATTTATGATGATAATTAATATAATTGTAATTTTTTTTCTTAATATGATGAGGGGGTGGAAGGCTAACTTTTGCAGCAATTTACTTAATAATAGGAAAGAAGTAAAAGGCGTGACAGAGTATAACCAAATATTTCGTATTAAAAGAAGACATCTATTCTCATACAGTATTAATGAATGAGTTTAAGTTAGAAGTGAGAGGTTGGTTCAGTTTTTGTATGAATTGGACAGTGAAGTTTACTTTCATTATAGTAATGCATATCATAAAAAGACATCACTTGCCAAGGCCTATACCAAATTGTCTGTATCACAAGGAAGTATTGTTTTAGATTTTTATTGTATCATTTGAAGGGTCTAACAGTGAAATGAATAAGCCTATACATAATTTATTCATATTCTGATCAGAGCATCTGAGATGCTTCTCAGATGAAAGGCAGCAGCAAACTTCATGAAATTGGTGCTAACCTGTCCACACGTGCAGTTACCTGTCAGTCGGTCGGAAGATATTTAGGTAATACCATAATTTTATCCACTCTGGTGAGTGAACTGTCTGCGCCCATAAACTGTTGTCTACACGTAAGTTTTAATGGCAGTTTCGATGAACTGGCGGAAGAAGTGGCAGGTAAACTTGGGGTTGTTAGGAAGGAGAGAGAAAGAGAGAGATACTTTATCGAGTGTCATAAAGAGTTTTTCCGGGCAGCGTTGGGTTGGTCAGCTAATATATATATATATATATATATATATATATATATATATATATATATATATATATATATATATATATATATGTGTGTGTGTGTGTGTGTGTGTGTGTGTGTGTGTATGTATATATAAATATATATATATATATATATATATATATATATATATATATATATATGTATATATATAGATATATATATATATATATATATAGATATATATATTATATATATATATATATATATATATATATATATATATATATATATATATATATATATATATACATACATACATACATACATACATACATACATACATACATACATACATACATACATACATACATACATACATACATACATATATATACACTGTCACATTCGCGCTGCTGTGAGGATAAGAAGATCGCTCTAATTTGGACCTTTCATAACAACACCTGACTAAGCGTGGCTAGTAGCTAAGCGCTGGTGAACAGAAAAGTTGCAAAGTGAATATGCTCAGGATTACCAATAAAGTAAGGAATGGGGGGAAACTTGTGTTGTCCACTAAAGAGTATAATTCACTAAAATATATAAGAAGAAGAAATATTTACAGAAGCTATCAGTGGAGCTCCGTGGCACTACCAAAGTTCCGTTAATAGAAACACAAACACCATAGAAAAGTGCCTCAAAACTGCAAGCTTTTAACCGTAGGCCTTCATAGGTTAACAAGCAATAATTATGAGTGAGGATCCGAATAATGCATAGGATGGGGTATGTCAAGCGAGAGTTGGGGAGTACTGATAGTCCCAAATATTTTGACTGAATATGGCTCCTCTGGTATGCAGGAAGATGCACAGTTGAGATACAGTTGATATCACATAACAGGTATATACTCGAACCACAATTCTGCAAAAGCAGGAAAAGCTGAAAACACACGAAGGGACTTGAGTAATAATGAAGCGGGAATATGTAAGCAAATATCAAAACACTGATTATGTAGCAATTACAGTAAAACACATATACACAAATTAGCTCTAGTATTCCACTATTTATGACAAAATCACCACAATCAAAATCACAACACTCTCTGGGGGAGAGTAAAAGGTGATGGATATCAGAAAATGGGAGAACAGGTGGAAAACAGGTAAGATCAAATTTGGTGAGGCTGACAAACAACTTATCACATTACCTTAGTCCGTGGACAAGACGTGAGGTTTCTAGAGCCAGTTTTCTGCAGTAGGGCGCCAATGGAATCATTGTTACTTAGGGTTCCCCACCATAGAGGAAATGAGACGAAGTATAAAGGGTGCTGACAGGCTAGCAAGACAGCGCACAGAGAGTAAGCAGCTGGATAAGACAATCTTCAGCGTAAGGGGGACATCAGTAGGACTTGATCAGAGTCTTTCGGCAGACTTCTGGACAGAGTAACATTGTCAGGTTAACAAGCAGAATGACATCTAGCCGAGTGATGTCGCGAGAGTGACTAGCAGAGGGTATACTAGTAGGGTGACGTCTTTAGAGTAAATAGCAAGTAGTGGTCCGTCGGAGCCTGTACAGTATATATAACACAATCGTCGCCAACAGTGGTCGTGTTTTTGACATTTCTGACAGCCTCCTCTTATGGGGTCTTCCATTGTCCTCTTCTCGGGGCACGTCGATAATATGGCCAAGTGTCAAGAAAGGTCGTTGGTGTCCACTGGGAAAAGGTTCAAGGAGGAGAGGTAGCAGTGGATTGATAATTAGATGGAAGAGTCGACGATGAGTAAGCGGGGTTGCAGGTGTGGGTCAGGTCAAGGTGGTGACCCTTAATGTCTTGACAGGTAGTTGAAATGGAAGGGAAACTCCTCAGAGTGCAAAGTGAAAAGATTGGCTGGGGACCTGAGAACGATAATGGCTAGGGAGAGAACTCTCAAAGGTCACAGTAGTTGCAAGCGGCTGCCGAAGTCGTCACCTCGAGCGCGGATTACTAGGGTTAGGTCAGATCAGTAATGACTTAGGGTACGGTCATGCATTAGTTTCTCATTATACACCTGTTTGCCTTAACTTGGACGGGGAAGGTATGGGAAAGCTCGAGTGAAAACTTCAAAACAACTAGTGCTTTACTTTAACATAAATTCGAAAATCAAGAAGAAAAATCAAATACAAACGAATTAACAAGGCGTTTGTGAATATATATATATATATATATATATATATATATATATATATATATATATATATATATATATATATATATATATATATATATATATGTATATATATATACTCTGTATGTACACTATATAAAGAGTATATATATATATATATATATATATATATATATATATATATATATATATATATATATATATATATATATATATATATATATATATATATATATATATATATATACTCTGTATGTACAGTATATAAAGAGAGCAAGAAGAAATAGGGTCGAAAGCAAGGGTAGAAAAAAAAACCCAAACCCCAAAAGGTCCATGCAGAGACGAGATGTAATTCAATCATCATTTGTTACGAAATAAGAAAGTATTTTGGGGACGCAGACCAGCTTCCCTTAATGAAGTAGTCTACCCGGGAGAAGATCTACGGATCCTTGATACTTGGACGCTCTCTGACCGCCCCAGTGCCCTAAGTAGCTTAAAGTATTGTTGATGAAGGGCACTCTGCCGGAATGAATTTGGTTTTGTCTTATAATTTTTCTATTTATACTCATCACATATGATTTTGATTCGTATTAAGACTAGATAATAAGTAATTTTACATAAAAATTGCGAAATTTGTTTTAGCAGTAATAAAATGAATAAATTTCTGCTTCCTATAAAATCATAATTTAGAGGTTTATTTCATAACAGCTAGTTATCGCCAGCAGGTGTGCAATGCCTGAATATCTCAGTGTTGTTTTTATTTTACATTTTATAGGGAACTAGTTTTAATGTAGGCAACATCAGTATTTCATAGTTAATCAACGCCCTCCACCCACTTGATATTCGTATATCGTGTATTACATCATATGGTAGGCGTCATTTTAAAGCTAAGTAGCTGTACGGTGTCATCATAAAATTATGTTCGCAAAGGAAAATAGAGGAGTAAAGGGTCTGAATGCTACCGGACAACAGAGGTTTCTATCCCGTTTAGATGTGTCGTTAGTGACTGTGAGGTTGTTATTGGAAATGATGTACAGACCGTTAAAAGTTTTCGAAAATGTTAAGGGTTTTGTTAGTAACAGGTAATTCCGGGTAACTAAGCCTTTTTCACGTAATAAAGGTCTTTAGTGCATAACGAGACAGTGACGTTCGGTTTCGTCTGAGCTTAATCTTGATAGTTTATTTAGAGTCCCAAGATAAAAAATTGGGACGACCAGAGCAATGTTAGTTTATTCATATATCTTTTATAATTTCATTACCCGCATTGCGATTAGCAATTCCTGTTTCCAGTTTGAGAAGATAGTTTCAGCGACTAGGAAAATAACAGGAAGGTCATAAAACCCACAACATGCTAGCATTTTTAACAATAAGGAGGTAAATGAACTCAACCGAATTGACATTGGGATTTATAATAGATTAAAATTTTATTAACTTAAGATTGAAACAAATGGAATACTCTGATAGTTATGTTATTTAGTCTTAACACTAACGTAATCCATCATGACAAAATTGGACGCTTATAATTACTAATCACCTTTAATAATACAAATGAGATATCCTGCTATGTATTTTATTTAGTATTCACACAAACATAATCCATCATGACGAAAAGGACGCTTATAATTTCATTAAAACCTTTAGTATGACCTATTCTTTGTATCTCTAACGTTATTTTTAATATAAAAAGTTTAAATATGTCGGTTAGATGATGCAACACGTAGTAAAAAATTGTCCTTAGCTAAAATTGATTTTTACTAATCCAGCGTCCGTTTGAAAATGAATTGCTAATACCCACAGTTTTTTTTTTTTTTTTTTTTTAGACTCCCAAAACACCCTTGACTCCGCCAACTAAGTGAATGCAATGGTACGAATAATTGCAACTTTGGCAAAACTTTCTCTCCTCGTTTCTGGCTCGTAAATGAAGGTCTGACTTCTTCTGTTTCTGCAACCTGGTCTTTATTCGAAGCTAACTTCTTGATAATTAGAATTCGAAGGAAAGTTAAGACCATTTCATGAGGGGAAGATGAAAAAAAGAAAAACTCACGTTGAGTCGATGCGGTAGTCATGTACTTTGCCATTGGCGGCGAATGTTGAAGTCCGCAATTAGGTATTGAACTTGGGGATGCAGAAATTCCTATTGAAAAGTTCGTTCGAAAAAATATTAAATACATACCACTGGAAATGAAGGTAGCATCAGTAGTAATGATTACACAGTGTACTTGATTCACGAGAGTCAGTGTTAATATATATATATATATATATATATATATATATATATATATATATATATATATATATATATATATATATATATATATATATATATATATATATATATATATATATATTTACGTTTTTCCGTGGTTTTAGGTTGAAATATGCTCTGTGAGACAGGTAGCAACAATTTAAGGTAATTTAGCCTTGTGATTCTGACTTCGTGGGTACAGGAAAACGTAAAAAAAGAGGAAAACAAAGGAGAATTTCATATGAGCATAGGGCTCTTGTTACTGAGGGAAATATTACGTAAAACACGTGGGCAAATTTAAAGGAGTGTATTTACATAAATGATATCAGTACGGGAAAGAGGAACTCAAGTAGATTACTATCCTGAAGGAGATTCCTGCGGGATTGAATGAAACTGGGGATTCAGACACAGTCCGAGAAGCTTCCACGAAATAGGATCCCTCTGAAATGAGAGATATGCACATTATACGCCAGTAATGAAAATAGACAAAAGAATAATGAATTCGAAGCTGCACTGAGGGTGCCAAAGGAGTAATGAAGAATTAATACTGCCGATGCAAGAGGCGCACGGACATTAGACAAGGGAGATTTCTGGCTTTCTCTTTAAGAAAATATTACGAGACAAAAGCGTGACTGAAATGGGGCTCTTCCAGGGCACTTTACCTTAGCAGATTTTCCGAGGGCGCGTAGAAGGCAGTCCGTGGATGACTTGCGATTTCCGAGGACGAGTTTCTTCCACGTGGTGAGATGCAAGGGCTTCCGTAAAGGGGCAAGGCGATGGGGACTCCTCGAAACTCCAAGCAATGGCGTGTGGGCTCGAGGCAGGCCAGCGGTGGAGAGAACACTTGGAATACGGTCGAAGGGCACGAGGAAAAGTATACTTTGGAAAGGGCCACGTGGTTAGGATGCAAGGGCATCGGTGGGGCCAGGTGTTGAGGACGTCTTCATTCCATATCTTCCAGCCCGCGTGTGTGTCGAGACCTCGTGGGCTTTTGCTTTTTATCCCCTCCTATGGGGCAGGGGGAGCGCCCAACACAGATGTTTTGACTCATTGCACCTGCTGCCCGAAGGGGAGGTTTTGGCCTGTAGGAGAAACACCAAAGCCAGATTACTTTTGCCTCGAAGGAAAGATCTTTAT
>NC_089781.1:77455805-77480805 GCF_040412425.1 Macrobrachium rosenbergii | reverse complement strand
ATATATATATATATATACATACTGTATATATATAGTGTGTGTGTGTTTGTGTTTCTTAAACAAAATTGTAAAATAACCTAGAAACAAAGCCTGCAGTACAGTAATTTTTCCGTTAATGTGTACTTATTTGTTTCCATATATATCATTCGAAGTTTTACAAATTAATACTTGAAGTCACAAGTAAACTTGATAATTACTTTACTACTTTTTTTTTACTTGATAATAAGAGACAATGTTCTCTAAAGATAGTAAAGTCGTGAACATAATGATTATGCTCATAACAGAATCTATAAAAGTAAGCCCTTTGTAAATGTAAGACCGTTATCATATAAATGTACAATTATTACTTAGGTGCTTTCAGCACCCTAAACACCTGTGACCCCTCGAACCAAGTCATTGAAAACTCGGAAATGATTGTAGTTGAGGCGGAACTTTCTCCCCTTGTTTCTGGCTCGTAAATGGAGTTGCAGCTTCTTGTGTGACTCCCACTTGGTCTTTATTTCGATTATTGAAGGAAACTTCTACCAAATTAGCAGTCGGTGCGAAGTTGAGGCTGTTTCGCAGCGGGAGGGTGACAAAACCCAGATAATAAAGGCAGGTGGTCAACTGTTTTCTTTGCATTCGACTGGGGATTTCACCTTAATAATTTGAGTAATTAGGTTTCATTTGTGATTAATCTCTTGACAGGAATCGTTATTCTAACGATATATTGCAAAAAGTGACCATTAATTAGAAAGATTGTCTTAGCCGAAATATATATATATATATATATATATATATATATATATATATATATATATATATATATATACATATATATATTTTATTTTTATATAATAAATTACCATGTCATTGGACCTACATACGTGGACCATTAGCCTTATGTAATGTGATAAATTTGGGATAGGGAGGTAGCCATTCAACTCAAGTGCTGCAGTACAAAATGGTATGGTCAAGAGCTCTCTGTATCTCAGTCTCTGAATCACATTAGAGATTATATACATAATAACTGGAAAGTGAAATGTGGATGTTGAATCCGGATTAAAAGAAAAAGTAGAAGATGAGATGAATTGTCTGAGTAGTATATGTGGAAGAAGAACTGAAAGGGCGAGAAATGTAGAGACACTAGATATTATAAAATGGTTAGCTTTGTTGGAAGAATTGACCAGAGTATTTTGAGATTGATCGGTCATGTGGAAATAACTAGAAGAAAGGTTGGTGAAGAGAGTTTATGGTTCAGGAGTATTATGGTTCAGGTAAGAGGTTAAATAGAGATAGATGGGGTGGAAGTTATATTGGAATAGAAGGGCCTTAATACCCAGACAGCAAAAGAATGCATGCAAGGTGAATGCAGTGAATGTGATGATGTTTGACAAACAACTAAAAGTTTATGAAACAGTTAACGTTGTAGAAGACTTACCACACAGTCAGTTCATCCATGAAAACTGCAGTTGAAGTAAATCAACGCCTCCAACTCCACGTGACAGATGGCCCTCAATGAAATTCCATCTCTAACGTCTTGTCTACTCTTTATTTTTACATAAATATCCACTCATATCCAAATTCACTCCTCATAGCGCTTATCCAAGTAAATCAGGGCCTTCAAACTCTTCTGGTGCCTGCTGAAGTGTAGCTGGCACAATCACGTTCTGTTTCCAACTTCACTCCCTGTAGTGCTATTCCAAGTTGGGTGTGGGCATTCAAACTCTGGAGCCTGCTGGAGTGTAGCTGACACAATCACGTACTGTTTCCAACTTCACTCCTTATAGTCCTTATCCAAGCAGGTGTGGGCCTTCAAACTCTTCTAATGCCCACTGAAACATAGCTGACACAATCATGTACCGTTTCCATCTTCACTCCTCACAGTGCTTATCCAAGTAGGTGTGGGCCTTCAAACTCTTCTGGTGCCCGCTGAAGAGTAGCTGACACAATCACGTACTGTTCCAACTTCACTTCTCATTGTGCTTATCCTAGTAGGTGTGGGCCTTCAAGCTCTTCTGGTGCCCGGTGGAGGGTAGCTGACACAATCACGTGCTGCTTCCAACTTCACTCTTCATAGTGCTTATCCAGGTAGGTGTGGACCTTCATACTCTTCTTGTGCCCGCTGAAGCGTAGATGACAAAATAACGTACTGTTTCCAACATCACTTCTCATTGTGCTTATCCAAGTAGGTGTGGACCTTCAGACTCTTCTTGTGCCCACTGAAGCGTAGATGACAAAATAATGTACTGTTTCCAACGTCACTCCTCATAGTGCTTATCCAAGTAGGTGTTGGCCTTCAAACTCTTCTGGTGCCTGCTGGAGCATAGCTGAAACAATCACATACTGTTTCCAACTTCACTCCTCATAGTGCGTATCCAAATAGGTGTGGGTGTTCAAATTCTTCTGGTGCCTGCTGAAGCATAGCTGACACAATCATGTACTGTTTCCAATTTCACTCCACATAGTGCTTATCCAAGTAGGTGGGCCATCAAAATCTATTGGTGCCCACTGAAGCATAGCTGACACAATCACATGCTGTTTCCAACTCACTCCTCATGTGGGCCTTCAAAATCTTTTGGTGCCCGGTGGAGTTTAGGTGACACGATCATGTTCTGTTTCTTAAGGATTGTACATTATGGAATTGCCTTAATTTTCTTTATGGTATCATATGTAAGTTTATCTTCCCATCTCTCGCCTAATATCCTCCTAAAGCTTTATTGTCATAACGACAAATCCTCTTACATTGTCATACAGTAATTCATCCCGTAAGGCAGTATAGATCTTACTATACTTATGTGAATTTTCCTACTTTCATTTGCATTGGTTTGCTTGTATCATTTATTCATAATCATTAGCCTAATTTTGTCATATGTATCTTTCCCCCCCCCCTCTCATTTTTACGGATTTGTCGCACTGAACAGTGAGTCTTATCACCTCTGCACAAACAGTTAAGCTTAAATTCCAGATTCAAAGTTCACTGCTTAATTTTCATTAAACCAAGAATATCAAAACAACCAGAGTTACTTAGTATTATTTTCAGAGAGGAATTCCATGCACTGAGTGGGAAGGGAAACTTAATTATAGTTTTAGTTAGCATGAATAAGATCTTAGAGATGGTGGACACCTCCCTCACAATTAAGCTATGTCCTCTAAAGGTATGATGGCGAAATTTACTTGATATCTATACAAAGCAATGTTAAGATAAAGGAGTGCATGACCATAAATAATGACCGAAGGCTGTACAACTGTACTCTGAAAACGATTATTAAACTTAGTTTTTATCCCTTTGAGTCAGCAAAGGTTTTTGAAGAAAATAAAAAAAGTCTGGAAAATGTTTGTAAAACAAAGCAAAACAAACGCAAGGGTGCTTTTTAAAAATTTTAGAGGAAAATAAAAGTCTTCGGTAAGATATGAGAAAAATAAAATAAAGACGTCAGCAAAATTTATGAGAGCAATAAAAGAGTTGATCCGGAACTCATGTACAAGTAAAGAAAACAGGTACTGAATGATTCTGCAAGTGAAACATATTCAATGAATGACCAAGAAAGTGAATGATGGAAAGAGAAAATAATTGAAAAGTGCCGCTTTGTTTTGGGTCAAGAAGTGTTTCATGGGTAAAATTCAAATCACAGTTGGCTGTTAGCAATTGGCACCCAATCAAGCGAGCTCATTCAAGGGATCTCATGCAAATAGAACCTGTCCATGTTATAGCGACGTCAATTAATTTTGCAGTTTTTTTCCTGTCAGAGAGATTAGTTCTGCCTAGTTCAATTTTTATATTTGACAAATCCTTCACCAGATTGCCTTATCATTGATTTTAAAAATTTAGGTCTTAGGTGTAATGCTCCCGTAATAATATTGTAACATGCAAACAACAAACTATGTATATATAAATCACTGTGTGATAAAAAATTTCAAAGTAAGAGCTGCTTATTCCAAAAGTACCAATGAACTATCATGGTGGAGATGAGTTAATGTCGAAGCTAAGTATAATTTCCCCACTCTCGACGTGTAAACAAATACAGCAGACTTGGCATTAACTTATACCTCTCTTGATGGCTCAGTGGGTAGACCGTCGACTAGAGTCGCTGAATAAGTATGTGTTGAGGGATCGAGACCCGGCAATACCAATCCATTTATCACTCACAAATTCCCCTTCGTTGATAATTCCCCATCGGGAATATTCCCGAGTAGCGTGAATTTGACATTAGCGACATTTGTAGCTTCATGATTGTATATAAATCATGGTGTGATGTATATATATATATATATATATATATATATATATATATATATATATATATATATATATATATATATATATATATATATATATATATATATATATATATATATATATATATATATATATATATATATATGACTATTTATCACATCATATGATTCATATATAATCATAAATATATAAACGTATTTAATATCAATTCACTCTACCTCGGAAGTAATATATTTTCATATATGTTATATAAGGAATTTTATATTGATAATAAGTCCATATCCCGTTAGCTGATCGAACCAGCGACTGACTGAGAAACAGGACTGAGTGACACACTAACCAGTCGGGGAGAGGGAAGGTTGGTGTGTCACTGGAAGGATGAAGGGAGGGGGAAGGGAAAGGGAGGGGAGGAGGAAGGTAATCCCATGGGAAGAGGAGGGGTCAGGGAAGGAAAGAAGAGGGAAAAAGGGGAATGGTAACAGGTGAAAATATATTACCTCTATCAGAAGAGAATTAGCATCTCCACTGAACACAAAGACAATAAGTAAAAATATTGTATTTCTACAATTATATATATATATATATATATATATGTATGTATGGGATGTATGTATGTATGTCTCTCGTGCATATCAGATATATGTTGCCACATTTCCATATCACTATATATATATTTTAAATTCATTCAACCATTGGTAAATAACGTATATAAAACGATATATATATATATTTAAAGATCATTTATATAAACTATATATATATATATAATCACAATCATATATATAATATATATAAATATATTATATATATATATATATATATATATTGTATATGACATTTGACGTGTCAATTGAGAAATTGTTTGATCGACTTCTGCTGCTTCTTGATTCGGCGTAAACAACCATTCTTTGATGGCTCTTTATTCAGTCATTATTATATTAACATACATGTAAATACGCAAATGACCGAGAATATAGGTCAATGTATCATATAAGAAAATAATATATCTGACCACAATAAACCCCTAAAAAGAGTGTGGACATTTTTTCCATACTTGGTGTGGCAGACCGTACCTACTGGCATTAGGTATGTAGTGAAGTGTTGTTGCCAAAACACCCAATAAACCTCATTTAAACCGAATTTATAACGGTATACGCCATCGTGACACAACGAAGCAGTCTCTACAATGAATTCCGAAGGTAAATACAAAGAAGAAACGATCGAATTAATGAGAAAAATAAAATTTGAACTAATGAAGAAAAAGGATCTACTGTCACCATACATTTTGCACGTCGTGTTGAGCTAGGAGCCACTAAGCATGCGCGAATGAGGAAGACAACAACAACAAAAAAATGTTTAGACATACTGGTTTGGGTTTTATAGTTATGAAATATGTTTTGTAACGAAGCCAAAAATATTTATTTTAACAATACAACCAAGCAGTGAGGTCTGAGGTGTATGTTTAACACTTATATTAATAATTATAAAAAAAGTATGATAAAAATTCACGTAAATTCTGATCAGAAATTGATGTTATAGGGGATTTATTGTTGTAGGTAAATCATACTTTAAATCATACTTCTGGCAGCGCCAGAAGAAAAGGTGGAGTGTCAGGTGAAAAATAAGAATAAACTCAGAAAACTGAAGGAAAAGGTGACATAAAAATGAAAATTTCATTTGTTTTGTCCACGTTTTAATGCGTGTCATGGGGTAGGGGTTTGATTTTGAGTCTGAAACCTTTCTGGGGTGACAAAGAGGCCGTTTGAAAAATCTCGTCTGGGTCTGTCAAGCGGTTCGATCCTATAGAAGCCAAACAAATATACAAACATTCACTTTATATATATATTTTATATGATATATATATATATATATATATATATATATATATATATATATATATATATATATATATATATATATATATATATATATATATATATATATATACAGATTATATATATATATATATATATATATATATATATATATAAATATATGTATATATATATATATATATATATATATATATATATATATATATATATATATATATATATATATAATGTATATATATATATATGTATATATGTATATATGTATATATGTATATATATATGTATATATATATATATATATATATGTATATATGTATATATGTATATATATATATATATATATATATATATATATATATATATATATATATATATATATATATATATATATATGTATATATGAACACAAGCATTCACATACATTATATATATATATATATATATATATATATATATATATATATATATATATATATATATATATAATATATATATATATATATATATATATATATATATATATATATATATATATATATATATAAATATATGTATATATATATATATATATGTAATTCTAATAGCCACAATGCCCTCTTAACTTCGCTAATTCTTCGCACTTTTTGGATATGCGTGTAACTACGAAGCCGATAGATCTAAAGGAAGAAATTGAAGAGCCTGTGACGGCCGGCCGCGGAATGTGTCTGGTAAAAGTGACCAGTAGATTCTGCATATATATATTCTGCATATATATATATATATATATATATATATATATATATATATATATATATATATATATATATATATATATATATATATATATATATAATCAGTAAGCTAAAACGTCCTTTAATATCCAATTCGCTCTACCTCGAAATAATATATATGTTACCGAAGGGAATTTTTAGTTGATAATAAGTTCGTCGTCCCGTGGCCAGCGTGGGTTAATGCGTCCACTGTAGTCCTGAGTTCTTGTCCTTCGCTGGTTCGAGCCCACAGGACGACGAAACTTATTATCAACTAAAAATTCCCCTTCGGTAACATATATATTATTTCCGAGGTAGAGCGAATTGATATTAAAGGACGTTTGTAGCTTTCTGATTGTATATGAATCACGGTGATGTGATAAAAGTCATATATATATATATATATATATATATATATATATATATATATATATATATATATATATATATATATATATATATATATATATATATATATATATATATATATACAGAGAGAGAGAGAGAGAGAGAGAGAGAGAGAGAGAGAGAGAGAGAGAGAGAGAGAGAGAGGTTCTCGACGAATCCGACAAATTTGATATTAATGTTTATGAACACAAGATATAATCTTTAATATAAAATCCAAATTAAATTCATTTTTAATTTTTTTCAGATACTCTTACAAATAGTTATTCTAATGAACTCTTGAAAGTATGACTTATAGTTACAGCGTATTTTTATTAGTCTTATGGTAGGTCCCGCCAAGAGACTTTGAAACTCTATGTAACCTACTACTTAATATTTGTCTAATTCTGTTGATTAAATTGAATGGCATACTGAAGTGAAATTATTCTATTTAATGTATGTCACAAGATTATATTATATTTGTTCCTAGTTTTGTGTAATTATTTGTTTTGATTGAGTGCTCATTATGTAAAAAGTTGGTGAAAGTCATTGGAAAATTCGTTCAGGGGTAATGATGTTTTGGGCTGTAATTTTGTTTTTTGTATGGGGATTTTCATAGAAGGTTAATGATAATTGTTCATTGTGAACGAGCCGTGTCCTAGATACTTTAACTTTAATACTGAATGCTAGAGTAACATATGTTTGAAGACATTATGACGTTACACACTTGTCAAGTCAGCGTTAAAAAGTTATATATTTTCATGGCGCCTCCTTTTCCTTGCTCATAGAATTGTAACTTTCGGTCATTGCATATAATTATGTACAAACGTTGGAGAACCGTAATGTATTGTTAATATATTGTTGAATTATTATGGAATATCATAATAAAACACTGTAATAAAATAAACTGACTGGAGTGACCTTTCTGAAGCCTGCTTTCCCTTGCACGAGGAAAAAGAAATAAACAAAACATGCTAAAAATAGCAAGCGAACAATGAAAAAAGCGATAGAATAACCTTTAAGAGCAATTTTACACAAATAAATGGGCGACGTTATGGTATGAAAGGGCGGTCGTATTTTGTTTACAAAAGCTTTGCAAAACCAACACTCATATTGTATTCTGCAATTAACGACTTTCCTGCAGTCTAAAGGGTTCATGCAAAGGTCGCCTTGCCAATCACCTATTCACAATTGGGCTATAATTTTTTTCCAACAAAATTTATGCGAACTGGATTGGGGACC
This sequence comes from Macrobrachium rosenbergii, assembly GCF_040412425.1. Lineage (NCBI taxonomy): Eukaryota > Metazoa > Arthropoda > Malacostraca > Decapoda > Palaemonidae > Macrobrachium > Macrobrachium rosenbergii. The sequence goes on along the minus strand of NC_089781.1, from coordinate 77,472,376 downwards.
TATCTTGAATGCTTGTATTTCAAAAAGTAAAATGTATTTCTTAAGTTATACATATTATTCTTGTATTTTTCATTTAATTTGCAAAATTACAATTGATTCTCTTTATACTCCTAGAGTTTAGTGTGTTGATTTCATGAAAATTACTGTAAATAAAAATTTAAATTTTAGTTTACAGAGAAAGAGCAAACTCGTCAGGAGAGAGTTGTGCTAACGGAGCTTTATGCCCGACACTTGCAACTGCTTTATATATACCAAAAGGAATAGCGAGTTTCTCTGAAGTCCCGTGGGGAACATCAGTTAGGTAGAAAACAAGATTCTCAGTAAGTCTTGCATAGCTGGTGTCCGATCCGGAATAAGAGAGTTAGGTTCACATTGTACGAATGTACAAAGTGTTTTATTGATATAATTGTATTTGATAGCATGATAAACTGAAGGGTTTGAGTTGCCACTAATTTATGTGATTGAGTGAATACTGGCACCTTTCCAAAGGGAAGGATGAGAACAAAATTTAATTGTGAGATGATGAAGATAGCTAGATATATAGGTAAGCTCGTCCACAAAGTATGCTGGCCACACGTCTTTTTAATCTTGAAGTACTCAGTAATCGTAATTAACATACTTATTAACATTAGTAACAAACTGGAGGATAGCCAGGAGTACAGACATCATGGCTCTTTATTCAGTCATTATTATATTAACATGTATGTAAATATGCAAATGACCGAGAATATAGGTCAATGTATCATATAAGAAAATGATATATCTGACTACAATAAACCCTAAAAAGAGTGTGGAAGTTATAGGCCAGAATAGTGATGATGTCGCTAAAAGGCCTTAGAACTATACATATAAAATGCGAGATCAATGGATAAAAGTTGTACGTGCAGAAATTGTCAAGTTTATTGTCAAGAGAACAAATTTTCTTTCTCGATAGCGATTGTCAGAATCGAATTTTCTCATAGCGCGAGTAAACTTCACTCAAAATATAGGAGTTCTACAGTAGATTCCTAGCAGTTTTGAAAAATCATGAATACAAACTGGAGGGGCCACTTTCCCCACTTAATATTTAGGAGCAGCAGTAGGTAAGCCTGTGGTAGGCTGGTAAGAACGATAATTGTTAAAGGGAATGAAGCTTGGTGTGGACATTTAAACAAAACTCTCCCAAGTGAGGCAGTCAAACTATGGAGAAGGTATTGGCAGGTAAAAGGACACTAGAAAAATTATTTTAATACCTAACCAGTCATACATAGCACAAGATTTTGTTGATGATTACCAAGAGCAACACGTGAATCAAGAGGAAAGATTTGATTCTTTAATCCACAAGGAACTCTGAAAATGCTACAGTTGGAAATTATTTGACTATAGGCAAAATTAAAATGGCCTGAGGAAAAGAAAAACTAAAAAGTATTAGATGATGGGCATGGTAGTTTTAAACATGCGTTTGTTGTGTAGTGATGTGTTCCAGTTTTTTGGTAACTGCGAAGACGAGGGCTTCATTGGCCGCTCACATCAATATGGCTCGAAAAGACATGCTTAGTTTTGTGTACTGTAGAGTTTCTTGTAAAGTCCCACCCTCTAGGGGGCAATGTGACAGATATTTATAACGAGAAGCATGGTAGTTGCAGGAAAAAAGTTTGTAAAATTTTGCACAGTGCCTGGTCTTGATAATAATGCAGTAATGGTTGCATGAAGGATTTTGAATCTAACATCAGTGATATGGGCTTCAAGATCCCAATTTCTAAGTGAGCTAAAGATATTTTAACTATATACCTAAACAATGAAATTAAAGTTCAAGTGAGGACTTTAGTAGGTTTGAATAGGACAAGGGGAGGGGGTCGTTGATAAAGACTGATCAGATGAAATCTGTATAACAGCAGGAAAATAACTTCTCAATTTTATGGAACTCACACCCTATTTAACTCTCTTATAATTATGTATCATTATTAGAAAAACATTAAAAGAGAAGGAATAACGAGTTCGGCTGACTCTTAGGCCAGGAAATAAAACAAGTCGGTGCTATCAGCATTTCTAGGTTTATCATCACGAACATTATTTTACAGGGAGTCCTCTTTAGTATGCAAAAGAGGCATAAAACCTTAAAATGACTGAACAATTGATGCCATTCCGATGTAAAAACGTTTCTAATTTCTGCTCGAAAATTTTCTCCCCATTGTGAAAGAGAATTATTTTGTGCCATGACCTCGTCAAAACATTGTCGTGGAGAGTTGGGTCACCATTTTGAATGGTTAAAAACCTTATGATTTTATGAAGATTATAATTATACATTGTGTATTATTCAAAACCACTTTAAAGAAAGAAAACTAGTTTCATCTAATGGTATTTGACATTACATTGATTGGGTATTTAATGAAAATTAATATTGATCATACTTTACTCGAATCTATAAGTAAAATATGGGTCAATTTTTGTCTTGGAGCTTCTAAAAAGGCAGTATATTGAGAATAACAAATATAATTAAGAAAATCTGGTAAACTAATAAACTTTGTTTTTAAAAGAAGGCTTACACTTCTCCGTAAAGACCACATGTTGCATAATTAAAAGTTAGTCTGCAACATATGCAGATAGGTTCTTAAAATTCCATTTTTTTTTTATTAGAGCGAGAAATGTAAAACACGATATGGATAATATTACACTCAAAAGTATTAATCATGAATTGCATACATACAGTTAATGAGTCATATTTCTTTCTACTCCCTCTTCTGTATTGTTTGTTCTTGGGTCCTAGGCTTCAAAAGGGCATGTAGTTAGTTGCCTGCCTCTTTCCTTTTGCTTTTGTTGAAACACAAATAGATGAAACATGTATGCTGAAAAGAGACATCATGTATTGAAATGTTTGGTAGAAGAACACTCCTATGGTTGAAACTCTTGGAGTACGAAAAGGCTGCAAATTATAATCTATCTATATATATATATATATATATATATATATATATATATATATATATATATATATATATATATATATATATATATATATATATATATATATATATATATATGTGTGTGTGTGTGTGTGTGTGTGTGTGTTTGTGTGTGTGTGTGTGTGTGTGTGTGTGTATACATGTATACACAAATACATTACGGGGCTAAGAAAACAAAAATATTACCGAATAATCTTTAAATAGAGAACATTAAACATTATCTCCATAAAGTGCAAATTAGCTCTTTAAACGATAGTCGTTATTTGTAAACTCCGCTAAATCTTTACTCTACTCCATCGTCTAATGTATTTGAAATAAATATACTGGTTTTTTTTTTACCTAATGCTTATAGCCTTCTTAGCAATAATTATGCAATTTATTACTCTTATATAGCATGAAAGCCTCGTGCCTCTTTTGATCTAACAAGATATATGATTTAGGTAGATATTGCAATACCGAAAGAGAAGTATTTTAAAAGGATTTTGAGGAAAAGAACAGCAATATAAAGTTATTTATATCTATGCAGAAGAGCGTCCGATTGTAATTAAGGAAATATGTATTCAAATGTAATTTATTGCTACAAAAAATATCGTAAAGTGGACTGCGTCTCGTACAAGAAATCAAAATTCTCTTTCGTACGCATAAAAGAAAATATCACGAATTCACTCCTGTGTGTGTATGTTGTGTATTCGTGTGTTTGGTATTGAATACGTATTCGGAAATAACTTACAGGAAGCGCAATAAGAGAGAGAGAGAGAGAGAGAGAGAGAGAGAGAGAGAGAGAGAGAGAGAGAGAGAGAGAGAGAGAGAACTCTATGATCACCTCTCTCTGTAATGACCAATAAAGATAACCAATCATAATCCATTTACTAAAACAATAGTTGATTTATGCGTCGGAGCCATATTGACTAATTCAGAGTTCAGAATATTTTTTGTATGGTGATTTACGTTAATCATATGTCTACACACAAAATTAGAATCATTAATGAAATGAAATAATTGCGATCAAACACGTCGGTTATTAAAAGCCTTTTCGCGAGACATTCTGTCCGTAATTCAGTAATTGCTTTGGTTGTAATTTATCAAAAGCGTTGAATTAAAGCAATATTGCTTTAATAGTCAAAGCTATGAGGAATTTCGCGTAATATGAGGAGACTGTTGTTCGTAGGTAGATACCGGTTATTAAACCATTCATCCAAATGACATTTTCTTGTTTACATGTTCGTACTGTCATTGAAGGATTATATGAGGAAATACCAGAAGTAGGGATAGAAAAGCATCAGTATTACAAAATTAAGCTTTTGATAAACACAATCAGAAATATCACAAAAACGCGAGGTACTAGTTATAAGTATAATCAACTGCTGATCATACTTTTCCAACATTGTTTGTATTATATTAATGTCTTTTCTCTTGGTTGAGCAAATAGTTGAATATTCCTGAGGCGTATCAAAACTAATAGGGAAATGCTATTTGATCTGACACTTTATTTTTGTTGTATAGGAACTCAAAAAGTTCCAGTGACGATTTAATGCCCTGAATTTAAATTACGGAGGAACAAACATTTTAATGGCTTGGGATTTAAAAAGAAACTGGCATATTCGCAATACTTCACACACATGCACACGTGTGTGTATATAATATATATATATATATATATACATGCATATATATATATATATATATATATATATATATATATATATATATATATATATATATATATATATATAATATATATATATATATATATATATATATATATATATATATATATATATATATATATATATATATATATATATATAATGTGTGTGTATGTAAAAGTGAGTGTTTGTATATTTGTTTGTCCATTATAGAAATCCAAGCCGCTTGAGAGACCTAGAGAAAATTTTGCACACGGCCTTCATGTCAACCCAGAAAGGCTTTTAATTCAAAATCAAACCCCTACCCCATAACAGACATACAAACACAGACAAAACAAAATTTTCGTTTTTATGTCACCTTTTCTTTCAGTTTTCTGGGTTTATTCTTATTTTTTACCTTACACTTCATCTGTTCCTCTGATGCTACCAGAAATATGATTACCCTACAACAATAAATCCCCTATAACATCAATTTTTCATCAGAATTTACCTGAAATTTATGATAATGAATATAATTGTTTATCACCTCGATAAAATCTTCATTGAAAACCTAAATCAATAATATCTTTCTGTAGTAAGCGAAGCTGAGTCTGTGTATGCGTAGTAGTGGCTTAACGCAACGATTTCAGCCAGCAAAACCAACGCCAAATTCAAACTCTCTCTCTCTCTCTCTCTCTCAAACTCTTGAAACACTTGGGGCGAAATCTCTCTCTATCTATGAGGTTTATTACTAAATGATTACCTAGAGAAGAACAACAATTTACGATGCAAAAAAGTGGAAGGCACCATCTGCATAAAACGAAAAATCATTAGTTTGCAGCTTTCGGTATATATATTATACTCTAGAAGTTGAGATATATCATTATACCTCAAATGATTCCATAACTCTGATACCTAATTCTTTGCAATAGTAAGCACCCATGAAAGGAATATATATAACTTTTAATATTACATACGTGACATCTGGCAACCCCTTCATCATGCAAAAAGCTATAATCGCAAGTCATTTGCCCGCCCGTTCTTACATATGGTTGAAGATGTTATATGATATAAGTAAATTAACACATTCCCTTTTTGCATATGGTGTTATGTTATTTATTACATGATCACCAACAATATGTAGGAAGAACAACATATTGTTGGCTCTGCTGGAATAATTGAAATATCACCTCAGACACTCCAGCAGTTGGAATTAATTATCGTGTGAATTGACATAAACTTCGCTGCATATGGAAGATAAGTTTCTTTTCACGTTGCTTGATACTGATTATGTGGAAGATAATGAATGAAAAATTTACAGGAATGTAGATAATTACATTTGGAAATCTTTTCCAAAAGCACTTGGATGGTATATGTATTAGAATGCAAATAGGGATTAAATCAAGAAATGGCAACTACTGCAGTTCGAGTAACTCGAAGTGTTCACAGTTTACACAACACGTCAATTCATACCTTTTGTTGATGTAATCATAAATGGTAAGAACACGATAAGGAACAGTGCTCCCATCATTTAGGAAATTAAATTATTTAAGGTTATGTAGTAGAATGATATATATTTATTTCCATGTGTTATCAACACAATTGGTTATTTATTGTTTTGAGTATTTATTCAAAGCATTAAATATCTGATTGCCTAACATTCCTCCAAGAAGGGAAAGATTTTGTTTGATTCATGATTATGGAATTGTATGAATTTGCCAAGTTTATAGATGCCATGCATAATTCTACGTTAAACCCTTAACGGCCACTACCAAAAATAGTGGTGGCAGGAAAAAATGCTCTTAGTAAGTAGTAGTAGAGCCAAATCTAAGACTTCTACTCCTGTGCATTTTTTTTTTAAGTTTTGCAAAACTGCTGTCATTGACCCCTCCAACGAAGTGTCCTCAATAGGACCACTCCCCAGTTCATGGGAAATTGTCTTTTGACAGCAGTGTCCTGAACTGGATGTTTTGCCCAACTGAGATCAACTTTTTCAATGAAATTTTTATTACTTTCTAAAGCATTTTAGTAACTTTTGTGGGGCTTACCTTTTTGTGTTCAATACTTTTACCTCTCATACTTATAACTTAGCATGTCATTTTTTACATTATTCTTAATTTCTAAGCATTATTATGTTAATATTTCAATCTTCTATGCATTATTTCATCATGTTTTAATGAACAGGACATAATAAAAATAAGAAAAGGAAAGTGAACTAATTTTTATACCTTTACTAGAAAAAAGTTACAAAAATACATCTACATTAGTAAAAAAAATAGTCAAATAGTTCAATAAAGCACTAGAAAATAATGTCCATATTCATATCATAACACTATGATACGGTGCAAAACAGTTCCTGGTATCAGAAAGACGCAGTGCCACATTGCAAAGGTTGCATATCCACTTGAACCTGTGGATAATCATCTTGGTGGAGCAGTTCTTACATGAAGAATGGAGGTATCAGTCCTAACAGCTTTTGGCACTTCTGGTGACTTCTGACTTCTCGTTAGGAGCACCACTTTCCCAACAGACACCTGAGTAGCAGAGTTAGAAGGAGTGGGCGTTAAAGGAGTGTCATCTGAACTCCTCTTGGCGTGAGAGAAAACTGGACTTCCTGTGCATCCTGCAGTACCAGGAGATGGAAAAGCAAATATTTTTCAGGGGCAAGGGTTTCTCATTTAGCCTTGCAACGTCCCTCTTGTAGACTAGCCAGGCATTGGCAATGGATACATCAGTGCAATATCCGAAGATCTTGAGAGGCCAGTGTTTTGACCTGAGGGGTGTCTTCTAAAGATGGGTGAACTTGTCACTCTTGTCCATGCCACCCATCTTACCATTGTATTGCTTTATCACATCAGGACATGGGACATCAACCTTCTCTTTGGTACCTCTGTCATACCTCTTGACAGATGTCAAGGGTTCTACTGCATCAGTAGACAGCATGTTGACTACTTTGTTGTCCTCCCACTTCAATGCTAGAACACCATTACAGCTCCTGTAGTCCATGGTGCCTAATCTGGTCTTGTTGCTGTTGAGCTGAGCAGTTGGTATGAGGCCAGGGTTTCCTGTCCTGGTCTCCCTAGCAGTGCCAACATAGTGGAACTGGTAGGTGTCCCTCAGGTGCTCAGCAAGACCAATGTTGGTGGAAAAGTTGTCTGCATACACACATCTTGTTTGGGTGCTTGACTGTCCTGAGGAGGGTGGTACACGCTTTGGCACTCATGTTCATGAGGACCGCTTCTTCAGGCAACTGGACTTTGTGGGTAATGAAGGTAGTCCGTCCCTGATACATGAGTATATCATGAATAATGCCATCTATACTGGACCTGCAGAAGAACTTGTAGCCCCATTTATCTGGCTTGTTACGGATATACTGGCGCAAATTTCCAGTCCTAATTCCCTTATAGGCACCATAACCTCATCTACACTTTGATGAGTTGTTTCAGGGATGCACAGGAAGTTCCTTACGATGGCAATGAGAACTGGCCTGACCTTGTAAAACCTGTCTTGAGTGGCAATACTTTGCTGGTTATTACTGAAATGAATTCTTGCTCGTATGAGCCAAAACGTCTTCGAGGATATAAAGTCTGCCACTTGTGCACCCTTTTGTCAGTGGCCCAGTAGTCCTCAATGGAAGGCAGGTGGACCACGCCCGTGTAGATCAGGATGCTGAAGAACACATGCATGTTTGATGTGTTAGTCTTGAAGGACGCCCTGAGATCGCTCTACCCAGCATAAAGGTTAGTTTGATAGACTAGGTGCTCCACAAGATCCATGTCGAAGAAATCACTGAAGTCGAGGAAAGAGGCAGGAATAGCCGACGTTCCTGCATGTGCGTAAGTTGGCAGTGGTGGGATGATGATGTCCTCCTTCACCCAATTCCTTTGAATGGTGGCACTCTGGCTGCCAGTGCCAGACTCCTCATCCTCCTCCTCATCTGCCCACTCCTCCTCCTCTGCTACTGCTGCTTGTGGGGTGGCACGGCCACGCTTGACTACTGGAAAAAGAGAAAAATAACTCCATATCTATAAGAAACAGAAATGCAAAATATCTCTCTCTCTCTCTATATATATATATATATATATATATATATATATATATATACTATATATATACATATATATATAATATATATTATATATTATATTTTTTTTCCTGTGAATAAAAGAAAGAAAGGAACATTAGTATGAGTGGCACAAATAAAAAAAAAATATTTACCTTTTCGTTTCTTCCTTGGAGGTGACAAGAGGTTTTCCTCTTCAACAGCATCTTCAGCTAAAGCTGCTTCGACTACTGTTGGTAGTAAGGGTCATTGTCATCGTCATCGACATCAATGTCCTCAAATTTTTCGGCACTGTCCTCATCACTATGATTGGGGTCACTTAGGAAAAACCCTCTAACACCTGTGACTTCGTAGAAGGTTCCAACCTGAAAAGCGAATGAAAGGAGCAATTATTAGTTAATAGTTTGAGCAAGCAAATAATCACAATAATTAACTTATAAAGTCATAATGTTTATAATTAAAAATAATAATGATAAACAAATATTGTTGTACATATTTGGTGATCATTACTATATAATATGTTCACGCAATAATTATACTAAAATTGTTATAATTATGCTATAAGTCGACAAAAATAGATACCAATATTGAATTTCAGAAAAATATTTGCCCAAAAATCAACTATTTCATGGTAAGTATATCTTAGTTTAATCCAGTCCACTGAGCTGATTAACAGCTCTCCTAGGGCTGGCCTGAAGGATTAGATTTATTTTTACGTGGCTAAGAACCAATTGGTTACCTAGCAATGGGACCTACACAGCTTATTGTGGAATCCGAACCACATTATAGGGAGAAATGAATTTCTATCACTGGCCGCTCGGAGATTCGAACTCATGACCAACAGAGTGGTAGTTGAGAACGGAAGCCGCTCACCCAGCGAGGAACCGCTCTGATAATATTAATATATAGAACGTTTGAATGGCCTAAAATATCAATACAATAATCAAGAACGCCATTAGAATCTTCGAGAACATTCATTTCACGAATATGTACACTAACATAAATGGGTACAGCATTCGGTTCGGCATGTTTCATTGTCAGTCATACTTCCCGGTGAACCAGGCACAACATCCAGTACCAGCTGAGTTTTGTGAAACGTGGTTTCCTGTAAACCGGGCACAACATCCAGTACCAGCTGAGTTTGGTGAAATGGGGTTTCCAATGAAACAGGCGCTTAGTTTGTACTTGATGATTACACTGCACTTTTATTCACACAAGTTTTTTGTAGCATCAACAGTCATGTACTCTATTCTGGATAACTTTACAATGATCACCAAATATCTGTCTATAAGCAAACAAGTTTCCAAAGTCTTACCTCCATTGTTTGAGTTTTGGTGGCGCCAAAAGTAGGAGCATCTGGGCACACATCTACACGCTTCGTCATCTGGAAGTGAAATGTTCCCTTCGAGGAGTGTGACTCTATGCCGTTCGAGTTACCAGGCTCAAACTTGTGCTTGTAACTGCTGAGACGATCTTCTATTGGCTAAAATCCACGTGGTACAACTAAAGCGATTTGATTGGTTGTTGCATCTCGCCAGAACATGACTAAATAAGGATCCCACTCAGGCTCTTTTGCCTGAAAAAGGGTTAAGGAATTTGATGTCATTGTAAAGATAGCAAGTTGTAATATGTTATGTTATCTTAAAATCGCCCCTAAAACCAATATAAAAATAATATAACAAGAGTTGAAGTTAGCCGCATAGGGAAGTGTTTTGCCACTCTTTTCTCAATATGATGAGGGGTTGGAAGGCTAACTTTTGCAGCAATTCACTTAATAATAGGAAAGTAGTAAAAGGCATAACAGAGTATAGACTAGTAAATATTTCTTATTAAAAAAGGCATCTATTCTCATAGCATCTATTTTCATACAACATTAATGACTGAGTTTAAATTAGAACTGAGAGGTTTAATCAGTTTTTTTATGAAGTGGGCAGTGAAGTTTACTTTCATTATAGTAGCAGATATCATAAAAGACATCATTGGCCTAGGCCTATACCGAATTGTCTGTATCACATGGAAATATTGTTTTAGATTTTTTTATTATATGATTTGGACTTAATAACTGCCTACAAATAGCATTAAAGGGTCTAACATTGAAGTGAATAAGTCTGTACATAATTTATTCATATTCTGATCAGAGCTTCTGAAATGCTTCGCAGATGAAATACAACAGCAAACTGTCTCAAAATTGTCGTTAACTTGTCCACACACGCAATTACCTGTCAATCAATCGGAAGATATTTAGGTAATACCATCAGTTCATCCGTTCTGGTGAGTGGACTGTCTCCGCCCTACAAACTGTTGTCTACACATAAGTTTTAACGGCGGTTTCGATAAACTGACAAAAGACATGACAGGTAAATTTGGGGCTGTTAGGGAGGAGAAAGTGGGAAAGACAGAGAGTTTATTGAATGTCATTGAAAGTTTTTCTGGGTAGTACCAGGTTGGTCAGCTGGTATATATATATAAATATATATATATATATATATATATATATATATATATATATATATATATATATATATATATATATATATATATATATATATATATATATATATACACTGTATATATATGTATGTATGTATAACTGAATCACAAATATATGAAACCTGATGATTATTTAAATAAAGACAAAATCCATGAAGGAAGGAGAAACACTGTAGTGGTGCGAGACCATTCGACTGACGTGCCAGTCGAAAGGCCTCGCAGCAGCACTCTAATGTTTCTCTTTCCTTCGTGGATTTTGTCTTTGCTATATATATATAAATATCTATATATATTATATATATTTACATATATATATATATATATATATATATATATATATATATATATATATATATATATATATATACATATATATATAGTATATATTATATATATATATATATATATATATATATATATATATATATATTATATATTATATATTATATATATATATATATATATATATATATATATATATATATATATATATATATATATATATATATATATATATATATATATATATATGTGTGTATGTATGTAAGAGAGAGCGAGAAAAAAAAAAAGGTCAGAAGTAATGGTAGAGAAAGAAAAACACACAAACCCCAAAAAGTCCAAAATTAACCCATCCCATTTTTTCCTGCAGAGACGAGAGAATGTAATTCAATCATAGTTTGTTACGAGATAAGAAAGTATTTTGGGGACGCAGACCAGCCTCCCTTAATGAAGTGGTGTACCTGAGAGAAGATCTACGGATCCTTAGTACTTGAATGCTCTCTGACCTCCCCATTGTCCGAAGTAGCTTAAAAACATTGTTGATGAAGGCACTCTGCCGCAATGAATTTGGTTTTGTCTTATCATTTTTTCATTTATATTCATCACATAAGATTCTGATTCGTATTAAAACTAGATAATAAGTAATTTTATGTAAAAACAGTGCGAAATTTCGGTTTTAGCAATAAGAAAATGAAGAATAAAAATCTGCTCCCTGTAAAATCATAATTTAGGTGTTTATGTTATAATAGCTAGTTATCGGCGGCAGGTGTACAATGCCTGAAGGTCTTTCAGTGTGGTTTTTATTTTATATTTTTGTAGAGGGAACTAGTTTTAATCTAGGTAACATCAGCATTTCATAGATAATCAACACCCTCCACCTACTTGACATTTGTAAATCTTGTATTACATCTTACGGTAGGCGTCATTTTAAAGCTAAATAGCTGTACCGTATCATTATATGTTCGAAAAGGTAAGCTAAAGGGAGTAAAAGGTCTGAATGCTACCGGACAACACAGGTTTCTATCCCGTTTAGATGCGTCGTTAGTGACTAGGAAGTTGTATTCGAAATGATGTACAGACTGTTGAAAGTTTTCGTAAATGTTAAGTGTTTTGTTATTACCAGTTCATTGCAGGTAACTAAGCCTTTTTCATGTAATAAAGGTCTTTAAGGCATAACCAGGCAGTGACGTTTGGTTTCGTCTGAGCTTAATCATGATAGTTTACTCAGAGTCCTAAGATGAAAAGTTGGGACGACCCAAGCAATGTTAGTTTATTCATATATATCTTTTATAATTTTATTACCCGTGTTGCGATTAGCAATTCCTGTTGCCAGTTTGCGAAGGTCATAAAACCCACTACATGACCACATTTTTAACAATAATGAGGCAAATGCACCCAACCGAATTTACATTGGGATTTATAATAGATTAACATTTTAATAACTTTAGATTAAAACAAATGGAATACTCTGATAGGTGCATTATCTCTTCTTACCACTAACGTAATCCATCATGACGAAAAGGACCTTTATAGTTACACTAATCACCTTTAATAACGCAATGAGATGAGATACTCTGCTTTGTATTTTATTTAGTATTAACACTAACTTAGTCCATCACGACGAAAAGGACGCTTATAATTACGCTAAACGCCTGTTTCTTCTATCTCTAACGGTATTTTTAATATAAAAAGGTTAACGCAGTAAAAAATTTCTGCCCTTAACTAAAACAGATCTTTATTAACTCAGTGTCTGTTTGTAAATGAATTGCTAATACTCACAAAGTTTTATTTTATTATCCTAAAACACCTTTGACTCCGCCAACTAAGTGAATGCAATGGTACGAATAATTGCAACTTTGGCAAAACTTTCTCCCCTCGTTTCTGGCTCGTAAATGGAGGTCTGGCTTCTTCTGTTTCTGCAACCTGGTCTTTATTCGAAGTCAACTTCTTGATAATTAGAATTCGAAGGAAAGTTAAGACCATTTCATGAGGGGAGGATGAAAAAGAGAAAAACTCATGTTAAGTCGATGCGGTAGTCATGTACTCGTACTTTGCCATCGGCAGCGAATGTTGAAGTCCGCAATTTGGTATTGAACTTGGGGATGCAGAAATTCTCATTGAAAAGTTTGCTCGAAAAAATATTAAATACATACCACTGAAAATGAAGATAGCATCAGTAGTTATAATTACACAGTGTACTAGATTTACGAGAGTCAATGTTAGGCTGGCTAATATTTATATATATATATATATATATATATATATATATATATATATATATATATATATATATATATATATATATATATATATATATATATATCATACATACATACATACATACATACATACATACATACATACTACATGCATACATATATACACAACCACATGAAAGCTGAAAATTAAAGACCAGGTAAGTATGTATGTATGTATATATATGTATATATATTTATTAATGGTAAGCAAAGAAGTGTAATTTTTTAGTAATGAATTAATCGATATATTGTTTTTGTTTCATCCTCATTTATCGTTTGCAATGCAATACTCGCAATTTCTTCTAAACATGATTATGTAAAGTGAGTCTTATCTCATGCTCCCAGACTGAAACATTAAGAAATCTGGACCCTAGTTTTCACATCCGTAATTTACTCCAATCCCAGAGAATTACGATCGTCGAAGTTATCTAGCGTTATTTTCAGAGGAAATCCCTTTCATCTGAATAGGAAGAATATGAAAGACGATGTTGACCCAGTTTTGAATTGACCTCATGAGTGAGAAGCTGTTGAGACGACACAAACATTGCTCTAAGATTGGCTCCTCTAATTTATATTTATGCAATTAACAGAAGGTGCTCTATAACTGTGTAATCAAAAAATCGTAATTTCGTTTCCCCATTATTTTCAGTGTCCACTGAAATTTGATTGGGGATCATGTATCTTTTTCGTTGCCTGCAATGTCTAGTGTGATATTTATTGCTTAAGGTTAATTAGTATTACAGTAGAGAATGATATGTACTGGATCATTGTGTGGCTGTACTTTTTTGCATTTTTTCTGAATTTATATTACATTTGCACACTTACATACACAAATATCAGTAGATATCACCAGTACGAAAAATTCAAAAAAATATGTGTACATGCATATATATGTATATGTATATATACTGTATAATATATATATATATATATATATATATATATATATATATATATATATATATATATATATATATATATATAGATAGATAGATAGATAGATAGATAGATAGATAGATAGATAGATAGATAGATAGATAGATAGATAGATAGATGTAGATGTATAGATAGATAGATAGATATATATATATATATATATATATATATATATATATATATATATATAAAATATAATGTGTATATATATATTAAGCCACTAATATCGTTAAATATCGAATTTAATATACCTTGGGAATAACTTACAACCAAGGGGAGTTATAACTGCTAAGTGCATCTACCTCGGGCAGGATTTGGTTTCGAGCCTTTGGAATCTTGGCCCTGTTAGATGCCCTTGTCATCTGCTATATTGGTGACCATTTGTACACACATATATATATATATATATATATATATACATACAAACAACATATACACACATATATGTATTTGTGTGTGTACATATATATATATATATATATATATATATATATATATATATATATATATATATATATATATATATATATATATATATATATATATATGGATAGATGTTTATATATCAGAATAAACTAGAGAAAGCTTTTATACGTCAGTGAACATACAAAATCATTAACATAATGAACTAGAAATCCATCAGCTGTATTTACATTAGTATCAACCTTAAGCTGTAAAGCAGTTACCTTTTTACTATTCGTAAGGCCTGTCTTTCATTTCTTGTGTACTGCCCCACCCACAGTCAGCTGAGCCGATGCGTAGACTCCTAACTATAATGTATACTGCAAGAGGAGCAACCCATTCGTGCTCCATATACCACCTTTATGTGGTTTCCTTGGCGACTAATATGAAATAATCTGCAGATTTCTTTGTTCGCATAATTTACTCTTTGTCTGGGTCTTGATGCTTTCGTGAGGTCTTCAGTGGTGCAATACAGTATATCCATTTTCTCACTTGCTATGAGTTGCGTTTTTCCTTTTTAGTTTTCTCGTTTGGTAAGTAGTCTTTGTTGAAGGTTTGGTCTTTGTGCTAGGTTTACTAGTTTGAAAGAGCATATCCTTGTCGGAATATTATCTTAAGTTGGCAGATGATCTTATCTGATTTTGCATCTGCTTGGAAGATTACGTTTTTTACTCAGTATATCCCATAATGTACTTCTTTCAACTTTTGGGGATGTATGTAGCGTAGGACTGAACATCGGAAAGGTTGGTCTTTATTATTCCTTTCCCATCTTTAATTATCCGTTCTTTTTACTCGGTGATGCAAAGTTTATAGCGTTTACTTCTTTTCACAAAATATAATTACACTTGATGACAAATGCTTCTACTCATGCCATTAATGTTCATACTGGAACATTTACGAAAAAATTTATAAAATATTCTCGGACTGCGACAGAAAAGAAATGTAGTTGCATTAAGAATATCTCCTACTATTAGTGAAGATCTGTTGCAAGCAATGGAGTCTTGCATTTTCATTTGAGGATAATGAGAGTGCCTAATCCTGTATTGTGCTTCACACACAAATTGGTCTCTATATCGGTAATTTTTTACTTTTTCCTCTTTTCTCCATTTGTGCATTAAAGGTGCATCTTAAAATGGAATAGTGACATTTTTGCCCTCAAATTTTTTGCTTGAAATAACTAGTTCTTTGTATGTAGCAAGATGATATGGAGCTGTAAGTTGCATCCAAAATTCAAGGATTCTTCATTGGTACCACGGTGGTATTGCAGGTCAATAAAGACTAGCAACACTGTCTGGTCTGCATTTGGGTGGGTGCCAGACGTCGTTGGCACACTGGGTCATTGCTCATCCCCATCTATGGGAAATAGGCGTGTATTTTGTGTATATACATATATATGTGTATATTATATATATATATATATATATATATATATATATATATATATATATATATATATATATATATATATATATATATATATATATATATATATATTGTATATATATATATATATATA
>NC_089781.1:77420805-77453305 GCF_040412425.1 Macrobrachium rosenbergii | reverse complement strand
AGTTGAAAATTTTCTTTTTTCGTCTGTGACGCACTTTAAGAATATTTTGAATTTGTTTCGTTGTCTTTGGATTTCCACATTTTTTTATGGAGAGAAATGAATTATTTTCATAATTTCTCCTTTGAATCTTTATAGTTTAATAATTAATACAACATACACATATGATTATACATTATATATATATATATATATATATATATATATATATATATATATATATATATATATATATATATGTATATATATATATATGGTGTGTGTTTCTTAAACAAAATTGTAAAATATCCTAGAAACAAAACCTGCATTACAGTAGTTTTTCGTTGGTGTATACTTATTTGTTTCCACAAAAATCAGTCGAAGTTTTACAAATTAATACTTGAAGTCACAATTATGAACAACTTGATAATTACTTTACTACTTTTTTTTACTTGATAATAAGAGACAGTGTTCTCTAAAGATAGTAAAGTCAGAACATAATGATTATGCTCATAACAGAATCTATAAAAGTAACCCTTTTTATAAATGTAAGACCTTTATCATAGAAATGTACAATTATTACTTAGGTGCTTTAGCACCCTAAACACCTGTGAACCCTCGAACCAAGTCATTGAAAACTCGGAAATGATTGTAGTTGAGGCGGAACTTTCTCCCTTGTTTCTGGCTCGTAAATGGAGTTGCAGCTTCTTGTGTGAATCCCACTTGGTCTTTATTTCGATTATTGAAGGAAACTTCTACCAAATTAGCGATCGGTGCGAAGTTGAGGCTGTTTCGCAAAGGGATGGTGACAAAACCCAGATAATAAAGGCAGGTGGTCAATTGTTTTCTTTGCATTCGACTGGGGATTTCACCTTCGTAATTTGAGTAATTAGGTTTCATTTGTAATAATCTCTTGATAGGAATCGTTATTCTAACGATAAATTGCAAAAAGTGACCATTAATTAGAAAGATTGTCTTCATATAAGAATATATATATACATATATATATATATATATATATATATATATATATATATATATATATATATATATATATATATATATATATATATATATATATATATATATATAATATAAATGAATTACTATGTCATTGGACCTGCATACGTGGACCATTAGCCTTATGTAATGTGATAAATTTGGGATAGGAGGTAGCCATTCAACTCTCGAATGCAGTAAATTTGATAATGGTAAAGAGATCTCTCTATCTTTGTCTCTGAATCACACTGGAGATTATATTCATAACAGGAAGGGAGTGTATGAAGAGATTGTTATAGTAACTCTCCATTAGGAAAGTGAAGTGTGGATGTTGAATTCGGATTAAAAATAAAAGGTAGAAGCTGAGATGAACTGTCAGTGTAGTATATCTGGACGAAGAACTGAGAGTGCGAGAAATGTAGAGACACCAGATATGGTAAAATGGTTTGCTTTGGTGGAAGAATTGACCAGAGTATTTTGGGATTGTTCGGTCATGTGGAAATAACTAGCGAAGAAAGGTTGGTGAAGAGAGTTTTTGGTTTATAGTGCAGCAGATAATTGCATATTTCATAAGAATCGTTCAGATAGTGAAACAAGCATGAAATTTTGCACAAGTGCTCTTTAAAGTTCCCTCTATCAGAAAAGGGCGCTGGCCACGCAAAAATTTAATATGGCGGCCAAATTCCAAGATGGCGGCCAGTATCGACAGATTTTGGCTAATTTTTCACTAGAATGGCATGTATTTGCTTCTAGCAATATGGTAAAGCTCTTCCATACTATTTCTTGTGAATATTATGTTTCTGTAGCTTCCCAGTACAGTTTACCTTTAAATATGGGGGCTATATGGCTGCCAAGAAAAATAATAAGAAACAATAATTATAATGAGAAATAATGCCCGTTCAACAATTATCGTTTTAAGCATGGATCTTGGTTTCTGTGGTTTTAGATCCTAATGAGGCCATCTCTTTCGAATAACTCATCAATTTTGAAGGAAAATTAATAAATGTAAAAGAGTGTATGTCTGCACACAACCAGGGCACACTGGTGACATCACTGCTGTGTAACTCAGCATGGGGTTCAGTGCCAGCTAATCCAGCTTTACTAATCCTGTAGTCTTAGACTAGTAGTTGTAGTATAGTTTAGTTTAGTGTCCCAAATGCTTTCTAACAGCCCCAGACCAGCTATAGTTAGATAGCCGCACCTGAATAGACAGGATGTGCCAGCGCGGAGAGCCGAGCCAAGGGTATGGGGGCTGTACATGATGGTTCATGTACTTACCCGGATGGTGTACAGATCACACGGGACTTAAATGGCACTGGATGAATGATCGGGCTAGGTGTAGGAGACCGAACCTAGTTGAATCCATACAGGAATGTGTGCTTTGTTTAAGGTGGTAAAAGGATAACCCCTCGGCCTTAATCAAAAGTGATGCACCAGGTTACAGCCTCTAGTTTGTACAAACTCCTGAGGACAGCATACACTGACTACTGTGCTGAGAAAGCAAACAACAATGAGCAGGCATTAGAGTTTGAGGAGTGGTGTGACCTTCGAAGACAGCAGAGTCCACAGTTCCACTTCTGGCACATGGTGTTGTCTATGGAACTTGTGATATTCCTACTGATCAGGTCCTTCCGTGAGGCCAATTTTGTCCTCTACTGCCAGGCATTGCATGAGCTGATACCCTACTTCTTTTCCAACAATAATACAAACTATGCTCGTTGGCTGCCTATTCACCTCAGGGACATGCTTACCCTAGAGAGTTCACACCCAGAGTTGCACAAGGAGTTCAAGGCTGGCAACTTTGTTGTGCACAAGACCAGTCGCCAGTTCTCAGCAATGGCTCTTGACCAAGCTCATGAGCAGACCAATGCCTTTATAAAGGCTGATGGCGGAGCCATTGGGCTGACTGAAGATCCGTCAGCACTCAGAAGATGGATGGTGGCTGGCCCAGAGATCATCCGCTTGGTGTCTGCACACGAAACAGAGGTTCAAAGTAAGGAGTCTAATGAGCAGACAACACACCATGAACAAACACCTCATGCGCAGAAGACATTCTTGGAGAGAGTCAGCAAGCTGTCATTGGCTTTGCAACACTTGGGAAGTCCTTTTCAGGAAGAGAGCCAGGATCTGTATTCCATTGACAACAAAGACATTGCCCACCCCAGCTCAGCAGAACTTCTACAGACACACCTTGACAGAGGCCGCACTAAATTTCAGAAGTTTTCAGACTCTTTGGCAAACAATGCAGTCTCCTTCTATGAGCCGATAAAGAAGAACAGAACTGACTTCTTCAGGCAAGAAGCTGCTCCTGTAGAACAGTCAAAGCAGAAACTTCTGAAGGAGGATTGCCAGCTTTTCTCAAAGCTATTTATATCCTGTCAGAGCTGTGAATGTGATCTGCAGGAATTCTTCCAGCACGAGAATCAAACATTCCCAGCTTCCCTAGTGAGGGTGGTAGGCTGTACACATGTCAGAAATCTCAGCTGACCTCGGTCCTGGAGAGTCATGTTACACTAGAAGACAAAGAACCAAAGACTGATGTCCTCATTGTAGATGGATCAGCTTTGGTCCATGCCTTGCCACCAAAGAAAGGAAAGACCTTTGAGGGCTATGCACTTTGCGACTTCTTGCCTGTGATACAATCCTATAGCAGCAAGTACACATCATCACATCTTGTATTTGATGTATACAATACATCCAGCCTCAAAGCTGAGACCAGGCTCCAACATGGTCAAGGAGGAAGGCGCAGGTGACAGACAAGAACACAATTCCATCCAACTGGCGCAATTTCCTAAGACACGATGCCAACAAGACAGAGTTGTTCCAGTTCCTGGCAGACAAAGTTGCCCAGATGTCTGCCACAAATGTTGTCATTGCCACGAAAGGGTCTGCTGTCCTCAGCACTCATGAGGCTAGTCTTCAGGGACTGGAAAAGTGCTCTCATGAGGAAGCTGACACCCGCATCTTTCTCCATGCCAAATATGCCACAGAACATGGAGCCAAGACCATCACGGTTAAAGCAAATGACACAGATGTTCTTGTCGTTGCAGTCAGTGCTTTCTCCACTCTCCACAATCTAGGGCTAGAGAAGCTATGGGTGGCATTTGGCCAAGGCCAGAGCTTGCGCTGGATTGCTGTGCATGACCTGTGCAACTCTCTGGGCCAGGAGAAGGTGAATGGCATGCTCTTCTTCCATGCGTTCACAGGCTGTGATACAGTGTCAGCCTTCTGGAGCAAGGGCAAGAAGACCACCTGGCAGACATGGAACATCTTTCCAGAGGCCTCCACTGTGTTCTCCAAACTGAGTCACTACCCTCTCAGAGTGGAAGAGAGTGACCTGAAGGTCCTGGAGAGGTTTGTCATACTTATGTATGAAAGATCCAGCACTGCTGGCACTGTGGATGAGGCTAGACTTGATATGTTTGCCAGAAAACAAAGGGCATATGAGGCCATTCCACCAACCAGGGAGCTCTCCTCCAACACACCAAGCGTGCTGCGTACCAGGCTGGTTGTGTGTGGGGCAGGCCACCCAGTGTCAGCCACAGCCAGAGAACCCTGCTGAGTGGGGATGGCAAAAGTCTGGTGAAGCATGGCAAGTCCTCTGGACAACCAACTCTGCCCTTAGCCAAGAGTTGCCAACAGCTTACCAAATGTGGATGCAAAGCAGGCTGTCGGGAAAGGTGCAAGTGCTACAAGCTGGGTCTTCCTGCACAGCTCTGTGCACTTGCAAATGTGAAGTCTAGATAAATATTGCCCTCTCTTCAGTAGATAATCTAGCTTGAGCATCCAACGTGTCATGCTATGCCTACCTTCTTATCCTCGAATTTTTCAAAGGTGTAGGTTGAGAGACCTATACATAGATTGGTTGCGTTTAGTCCGTATTTCTCTTCTTTTCTTTTTATGGTTACAGTCTTAGACACAATGTTGTATGTGACCATACCATTACTATTTCAGTTGAAAATAGCATATTAGTTAAACTGTCTGATCACATGAATATACCATTAAATAAAAACAGTTGGTCTCTATGTCTGCTAGCGCTGTGGATAGAAAAAACTTTATGGCAACCATTTTTGTACGCCATCTTGGTTACAATTCATTTAGTAAGGGTTTTCAATAAAATGTGTGGTATGGAACATTTTATAACCTAAAAGTCGAGGTTTAAAAAAAAAAAAACTGGCATATTCCATCCAATAGATGCTCCCAAACCAGTGAATCTCAACATAGATGGCGGCCATTTTGAAAAATAGCCGCCATCTTGGATTTTCAGGTGGCCAGCGCCCTTTTCTAAGAGAGCGTAGTCTTAGGAATGTTTGTGCCAAATTTCATGCTTGTTTCACTATCTGAACGATTTTTACAGCAATCTGCTGCACTATTTAGGAGTATTATGGTTCTGGAGGTGAAAACCTAGAAGAGGTTAAATAGAAATAGATGGGTGGAAGTTATATTGGAATGGAAGGGCCTTAATATCCAGGCAGCAAAAGAATGCGTGCAAGGTGAATGTTGTGATGTTTGACAAACAGCTGAAGGTTTAGAAACAGTTAATGTTGTAGAAGACTTACTTTCAAACCAGTTCATCCATGAAACCTTTAGTTGAAGTATGAAAGTGGCTGTGATCATACGTTGTTATTATTTGTCCAGAGCTACACATTTAAGCGAAAATGGCCTATTTATGAAACACACGCACACTTACATATGTTCATTAATGCACGACGCTTCTTTACATTACCATTATCATCATCATCATCATCATCATCATCAGCGCCTCCAACTCCACGTGACAAAAGGCCCTCAATGAAATTCCATCCCTGACGTCTTGTCTACTGTATTTTTTACATAAATATCCACTCATACCCAACTTCACTCCTCATAGTGCTTAACTAAAGTAAGTGAGGGCCTTCAAACTCTCGGTTCCTGGTCTGGAGTAGCTGAAACAATCACGTACTGTTTCCAACTTCACTCCTCATAGTGAACATCCAAGTAGGTGTTAGGGTTCAAACTCTTCTGGTGCCTGCTGAAGCATAGTTGACACAATCACATACTGTTTCCAATTTCAACTCCACATAGTGCTTATCCCATTAGGTGGGCCCTCAAAATCTCCTGGTAATAAAAGCCTGGTGGAGCTTAATGACACAATCATGTTATGTTTCTTAAGGACTGTATATAATGGAATGGCCTTAATTTTCCTCCTGGTATCTTATGTAAATTTATCTTCCCTTCTCTCAACATAATATCCTAAAGCCATTTGTTGCCATAACGACAAATCCTCTTACATTGTCATAATAATAATTCCAGTATAGATCTTACTGTACTTGCGTATATTTTCTTACTTTCATATGGTCTGATATAATATATAACCATATATAATATATATATATATATAATGATATAACCATAATATAAAATATATTAATGATATAATATACAGATATAATATATATATATATATTATTAGTGGAAAACATAAAAAAAAATTTTTGTTTGTATCATTTATTCATACCATAATGTTAGCCTAATTTGGTATAGGTATCTTTTCCCCTCATTTTTACAGATTAGTCGATCTGAAAAGTGAGCGTCTTATACCTAACAAACAGTTCCGAACCAAATTCCAGGTTCAAAGTTCACCGATATAATTTACTTAAACCAAGAACAATAGAGCAATTTGTATTATTTTCAGAGATAATCCCATGCACTGAGTGCCAAGGAACTTTAATTATAGTTTTAGTTTTGTGAATAAGATCTGAACTGGTGGATACCTCCCTCACAATTAGGCTATGTCCTGATATGTTAATGAAATTTACTTGATATCTAATAATAAAGCAATGTTAAGATAAATGAACATGACCATAAATAATGACCGAAGGCTTTACAACAGTACTCTGAAAACGATAATCAATTTTAGTTTTTATCCAATGAGTCAGCAAAGGGTTTTGAGGAAAATAAATAAAGGGGGTCTGAAAAACGTTTGTGAAACAATGCAAAACAAACGTAAGGGTGCTTTTTAAAAGTCTTCAGTAAGATATGAGAAAAGAAAATAAAGAGTCAGCAAAATTTATGAGAGCAATAAAAGAATGGTTTAGGAACTCATGTACAAGTAAAGAAAACAGGTATTGAGCGATTCTGCAAGTGAAACCTATTCAATGAATGACCAATAATAATGAATGATGGAAGGAAAAATAATAAAAGTAATATCATCCTTTATTTTTGGGTCCAAGAAATGTTTCAAAGGTAAAATTCATATCGCAGTTGGCTGTTAAAAATTGGCAAAATCAATCGAGTAATTCAACAGGATCTCATGCAAATAGAACCTAAAAATATATTCATAATTCTAGCGACATCAATCAATTAGTTCTGCCTTGTTCAAGTTTTTAACAATAAAAAGCCTTCACCAAATTGCCTTATCATTGATTTGAAAATCTTAGGTCTTATGTCTCCTCCTAGTAATAAGTATTTATTGTAATTTAAAAAACAAATTATGTATATATACTGTGTATGTATATATATACACAAATGACACAATATTAAAAAAAGAATATATATATATATATATATAATATATATATATATATATATATAAAAATTTATATATTATATCATTTAGCCAGTAAATTCTTCTCAATCACAGAAATTTCTTGATAAAATATTAACAGATGCACTCCACAATCTAAGATGAAGGAGAAAACTAGAGAAAGAATTTCTTGTAAATAGAGTTTCTTAATTTGAAGGAAAAGAGTTTGCCTTCATCAGGCCTCTTTAGGGGAAGATAATGGATGCAAACTGTTATCAAAAAATAAGAACCTCATTTTTTTTTGGTTTTCTTCAAGCTTCATTGTACTTCATTAATTATATATAATATTATATATAATATATATATATATATATATATATATATATATATATATATATAATATATATATATATATATATATATATATAAACATGTTTATAAATGTTCAATTGTGTGTGTGTGTATTATAGACACACACACACACACTATTTATATATCTATATATATTGTTTTGGCGGGGTGGGGTGGGGGTATATATATATATATATATATATATATATATATATATATATATATAAAATATATATATATATATATATATATATATTATATATATATTATATATAAATAATTACATTTTATAAATTTAAGAGCATAAAACTCAAAATAGATTGTCCTTACAATAAATGGTCAAAACAGTAAAATATTAAATGACCAAATCCATAAACATAAGTCAGTTTTAATATTTAAATGAGTCAGTAAATATTAATTATATTAAACGGCCTAATAACAAATGAAAAAAACAAGCAGCATTAATAAAAATACCAATAATGAAAAGACTGTAAAGTAACGATCATAAATACAATATCAAGCAGCATAAATAAATTTTGACGTCCTCCTAACACCGACGACCATCCAGAGCCGACACGGCAACCATCTCGTCCTCAAGGTCATCTGCTGCTGCTGCAGAGACCTGACCCTCAGGTATCAATACCTGCTGCTGCCTCGACCTGACTTGTTGCTGCCTTGGACCACCGGTCGTTCCGCCCTCAGAACCTGACTGACGAAGTTTGACGCCATCCAACAGACGTCAACTCGCCAGGCAAATAAAACAAACACAAACAAAGGCCAACAACCAGCTAAGGGAACAATCGGAAAACGATTTTATTTCTGGTGATAGAAATATATAAACACACAAAAAATAATGTGGTTCGGATATACACATAATATATATATATAAAATGATATATATAATATATATATTATAAATATATTGATATATAAATATATCAAATATATAATATTTGTTCCCGTATTGTGTTTAGTGAATGTTCATGTATCAAATAAATAATATATATATATATATAAATATATATATATATATATATATATATATATATATATAAATAAATAATATTTTGAATATATTGCATAAATGATATACTTAATATATAATATATATAAAAATTCCTTTCACGTGATAATTCTCCTTAATATTTTTAGAGTATAATATGATATTAAAATCAATATTTTGTAATATTCATGATTTTATATAAATCACGGTGTGATAAAATTTTTTATAATAAGGCTATATGTTCCAATATTTTACGAACTATCATGGCGGATGGGTCATTGCGAGGCTAATTATTGTCAATTTCCTAACTCACTGGAAAAAAAAAAACAGTACAGTACAGCAGACTCAGTAATGACTTATACCTCTCTTGATGTCCGTTGTGGTAACGCCCACTGGAGCGCTGAATACGCCCATGTAATTCGTGTAGATGGGTTCCAATACATTTATCACTATATAAATTCCCCTTCATGATAATTATCCTTCGGAGATATTCCTGAGGTAGCGTGAATTTGATATTAGCGACATTTATAGCTTCATGATTGTATATATGTATATGTATATATATATATATATGTAACGAGGACAGAATTAACACCTTTTTGAAGGTGTACGTAACGTGCTCCAACGATCTTTATTCATGAAACGGAGGCGTATGAACGTTCTCTCACGACAACACTGACATCTATTTTTCTCCTCTTTCTCTCTCTCTCTCTCTCTCTCTCTCTCTCTCTCTCTCTCTCTCTCTCTCCCTCTCCCGTGTATCGCCTCTCTCTCTCTCTCTCTCTCACCGTGTATCGCCTCTCTCTCTCTCTCTCTCATCGTTTTCTCTCTCTCATCGTTCACCCCCACCGAATCTCACTCATTCTCACCAAATCAATTAAATGGACCATTTAAAGAAACGCAATAGTTTCTACAAAAATAGGTTTATTATTCAAATAACCCAACAAGAAATGAATAAAACAAAGCAAAGATTAAAATGCATAATAAATGAAATATCGAGTTAGATAACTAAACTCTGAACTGCAAAACACTTCTGATTAAAGAAGTCTCACTATGGCTAATAGCCTGAAAATATCCAAACTCACACATACTCCCCAAATCAATAATTAAAAATTAGTCATGTCAAAAACAGTCTACCACATGTTATTCGAACCAGTCCACACTGTCCACCGACATCTGTCCACAGACATCTGTCGGAAGAATTAAACATGATAGAAAACTCCCAAAAAATATATGAAATGCAAAACACAATAATGGAAAGTGTAAAATGCATAGCCAAGATATGGCAAACGTAACATGACAAAAACAATAATATAAAAGAGGTATGAATATTCATATTAAATCTCCCACACCAGTTCAAAAGTTCATAATGATTAGAAAATCATGGTAAAAATCACAAGTTCAATTTTCTCCCATAAAAACAGAGATTTCAAACTCTACCTTATCTGCCGATTTAAAGCCTGGATCCTCTCCAAAGCTACGTCTAGACAACTGCAGTTCTATCACGTTAATGAACGATCAAACTCACTTTTAGGGCAGATTTTGGCGTAATCTAGATCAAATTAACGCACGTACTCACGAATATACATAACACTTCGGAAGATCACCTGACTGGCAATATTGCTGAGGAATCAAACTATTTGCTGAACACAAAGATTTTACCTCGAGTCTCTCGACCTACTTCCATCTGACTCCATAAATTCTTTCATCACATCTTAAAGCATTGAAGCTATGAAATGCATATATGTGTCCTTTAAAATTTGTAGCAGCCATATTTTCTGAAATAGAGCTCGGCCACCACATAAGAGCGTCTCGCTCTCCTTAACGGCAAACTAAAACAAAAGCATATGTATAAAACATAACAGAATAGAGCTATGCTCAATTAGCAATGTCTACTGCACTGCAGTTTTAAGGACTGCTCTCATGACGCACTTCCAAAGTCACTGGGGTTGAGTTCTTAGAGCCTTTACATGTAATCTTACAAACACGAATAAGCTTTACTACCCCCACAACAAGAATTATCAGTAAAATAGCTATTAAGACAATTAAAATTGTCGGCATAATATATTCCTGATACTGGAACATCACGGAATCGTCAATGTCTTCCAACGGGTGGAACCGTCATTGGCACCTTGGTTGTAGGTACCTCCACTACCAAATGCTCGTTATGCGTATGAGGCATAATTATCTTCTCGAACTGTTGAATACAGCACGGCTAAGTACGAGAAATTCCGTAGACATCATTCTGGCATGAGCATCAAACAGCTTGGATCCTTGAAGAACAAATGTCGTCGACTTGTTGCTCTGGCACATCATTGTAACTGCATACTCCTTGTAAAAACACAGCAGGAAGAGTACTGGTGGACTCAATGTGGTAATCTCGCAGGAACTGTCTAAAGTCACATTCTGTCGGAGTCTGTCCATGAACTAATGATAATTCACAACCACCCACAGACAAAACTCGCAACTGGAAAATACTACTGTCACACACACACTTCTCTCTAACTAAAGTACAACTCGTCTTATAATCAACTCCCGAACCTTGATATTGATCTCCCAAAATGAACATGGTCTCTACTCTATCCCATGTCACTACTGAGTCTCCCAAAAAACACTCGAAAAAGGTCTAATAACAAAAAGGTTTCATGTTACTGAACCAAACAAAACCACTAATGCAAAAGCAAACACTCACAATGTGAACTAATTCCAAGTGTGTATCTCAGAATAGTCACAGTCAACTCACTACTAAGCACACAACAACTCTACGGAACTCACTCACAAAAAAAATTCTATCCAAACAGAAAAAAAATACTCTAAATCTTATCCGAACACTAAAAGGTATCATATCTCGTAAAAGACATGAAAGTTCTACTCTGGTTAGCAAATATTTCGCAACACCTGACTAACTCTCAACAAAATAACAATTGACGTAATGGCAATCGCTCCCATGATCATAACAATTACAATTACTCACAATACAGCTCCTTTATTTAAAAAAAAAAAGGAAAAAAAAATCCAAATACTCAAATACGATCTCCCAACCCGAAAAAAAAGATCAGACTTGTTCGGTCCGATATACTAAGTACCTCCCCAAAAAAAATATTCTAAACAACACCCATATTGCGTCAGATGATAAAATACATCATAACACAACAACCCACTAACACACGGGTCAAATCTCGTATGAAATTAGCCCATGTCTCAATTCCCAAAATCATTCGAAAACAAATGATTAAGAACTTCAACATCTAAAATGAACAAGAGACAAAAAAATAAAAAAAAATATCATATATATACAAACATTCCATTACATCCCAACTTTCTTTAACTTCGAAATATGGGTCAATTTCGTCACTCCAGTGTTTACATCTTTAACTACAAATCTATTCCCTCTTTTGATCTCTACAATCTCAAAAGGTCCGTGGAACTTCGGACTTAACTTATAATTCAGATCATTCCGAACATTCACTTTAACAAACACTCTATCACCCATCGAAAAAGCTACTCCCCTCGATTTCGCGTTACTTTTCTCTACCATTGCACGCGAACTAAGTTCAAGTTCTTTACTGATACGTGCAAATCTTTCTCTCGCTGTATTTATCAATGAAGTGACCGTAACATCACCCTGAACACACTCTGGTAACAAATCAAAAGGTCCTTTCAACTTGTATCCATACAAAGCTTCTGCTGGAGATATCTTAATTGTGTCATTCATCATAGTATTGATACTATATCGCACTTCATCCAAAGATCTGTCCCAATGTGTATCGGAACCTCCCACCGTCATGCGCAAAGCTTCGATTACTTTCCGATTCGCCCTCTCACACAACCCATTTGCTTCAGGTCTATACGGGATTATAGATACTTTCTTTATCCCCAACAAATTAGCAAGACCGTCTAAAGTCTTATTAATAAACTCCCTACCATTGTCTGTGATCAGACATTCAGGAACACCATATCGACAAATTATCCCCTTAAAAACGCTATAGCAACTTCCTCAGCTGATTTGTATTTCAGTGGGAAAATCTCGACAAAGCGAGTCAACTCATCAACAACTACTAATAAATGTCTATAACCATAAGCGGACTCTGAGAAGTTACCCAGAATATCCATATGCACTCTCTGAAACGGCCTATGTGGTATGGGATATGAACCCAAACGACACGACACTGTCGTCGCTGGCTTATTCGCATTGCAAATAGCACACTTCTTCACAAAGGCTTCTACTGCGGAAAACATATTTTTCCAAAAGAACTTTGACCTGACGTTTTCATACGTCTTGTCTACCCCCAAATGAGGAGAACCAAATTTACAATGTACAATGTCTAGAACTTGTGGTACTAGACTCTCTGGCACGATGATTTGTGTAATCTCACCCATGCTTCAGTACTTCATAAGTTATACTTAACTTTTCTCACCAATAAATTATTCTCCAACTCTAGACCAGAAAAAGGCAACTTATACCCTTTCTTCGGTGAAACTCCCCTAAGAAATGCCTTAGCATCTGACAACAATTTATCTTCATCTTGCTTTTGTTCCAGCAAGCCTATGTCCCAAGTGACATTTTCACCCGTAATATAACACACTGCGTTACTCTCACTATCACGAATAACAATCTCTCCCGAGACTGCCGACTCACTATTTCTCCCGAAGTATGCACTGTAGGAACGTGTATGTCCTCTACATGCGATCTCTCAGAATTACTAATATCAGAGACATTAGACACCAAATATTTACTCTCTTCTCCCACACAGGATTCGGTGTGTATTTCCTCATCCTCGACCGGAAAATATCTGCTCAATGCATCTGCAACTACATTATGCTTACCTTCAATGTATTTGAGGTTTGCATCAAAATCTCTCAATGTTAGGAACCAACGTGCTCTCTTGGGAGACAAATTTGGCTTATTAAAAAGCTCTAACAACGGTTGATGATCTGTAAAAATCTCAACTTTATTTCCCAACAACAACATCTTAAAATGAACAAGGCTAGAGACGACTGCGAAAGCCTCCTTGTCCACAACTGACATCAGCCTTTCGTTACTACCACGCGTTTTGAACTTTCTGCTATAAAAAGCAATTGGGTGTAATTTCCCTTCAAATTTCTGCATCAAACACGCACCTATACCTTCCTGACTCGCGTCAGTCACTAAGGTGAACGGTTGACTAAAATCTGGAAACTTCAAAACTGGTGGGTTCACCAAAGCGTTCTTAAGCTTCTCAAAAGCTAATTGTTGACTATCACCCCAAACAAACTTAACGTCTTCTCGTAACAAATCTGTCAATGGAGACGCTATTGTAGAAAAATTCCGCACAAAACGGCGAAAGAAACCCGACATACCTAGGAACGAACGAATCTGTTTCCTGGTTTTGGGAACTGGAAAATTCACAATGGCTTTAACTTTCTCATCATTCACTCTAACTCCCTCTTTAGAGATAACATGTCCTAAATAGACAATTTTTCTCTTCAGAAACTCACATTTGGCCAATTTGACCTTTAACCCAGCGAACCGTAATCGCTTGAGGACTTCTTTAACACCTTTAGATGTTCTTCAATTGTATCTGTGCATATGAGAATATCATCCATGTACACAAACACCGACTTTCCTAACAAACCATGAAGTACTGTGTTAACCAGTCTAGTAAATGTTATTGGGGACCCTTGTAATCCAAAAAGGCATCCTATTAAACTCAGTAATGTCCCTTTGGTACCGAAAATGCTGTATATTTACGGCTACTCTCACAAAGGGGAACCTGTAAAACCCTTGCATCAGATCTATAGATGAATATATATTCTTGCCACCGATCTCAACAAACAAATCAGGCAAACAAGCTACCGGATATCTATCTGGGCATGTTTTTTCATTCAATTTACGAAAATCTACACAAACTCTGATACTACCGTCTTTCTTAGGAACTGCAAGCAAAGGAAAATTAAACGGAGAATTGGACGGTCTGATAATGCCTTCCGACTCCCACTTCTGAACTTCTTTTTCTACTTCTTCTCTGATCTTAAAAGGAATTCGATATGCTGGAATATATATGGGATTTGTACCCTTTTCTAGGCGGATTGAATGTTCTAAAACATCTGTAACTCCTAATTTATCTCCTTCAAAGCAATGATATCTAAATATTCTTTCAACACTTTCTCTACTTTATCTGAATACTCAGGATAATCAACTTTAGCCAAGTGTTCATGTAGAACCTGACTTCGAACTGTTGCTCCTCGTTAGGAAACATATTCCCGTCTCCACAAAAACTCACTAATTTATGCTCTTCATTAAACTCTTCAAAATCAATTACATAAGTACCCTTGTGATATTTTTTCACTGAGTCTTGATAGCTAACTAATTCTACTGAAGTCACGCCTGCGACTGAAATTTCATTCACTGACACCGTACTCACAACGTCTTTGAATTTCTCGGTTCCCTCAACAACGCACACTTGAGAAGGAAACTTTTTTCTCTTTCAGCGACACTTTAACTAATGTAGGAACTCGCGGTTGCAATTCAATATCTTCCAACAAAAATCCTTTGAAAGATCTTTGCGGAATATCTTCACTCTCTAATGAATGTGTTACACATGTCTCCAGACTGTGTCTTAGGTTTCTCACAAGTTTCTTTCCTGTGTATATATGGAACAAAACAACCTGACTCACCTATTGTAATCCCCTGAACTCCCGTAAGAATGTTGATGTTATGTCGCATACAAGAAGGGTGTCCTAGCAAAACCATTTCACCTAAGGCTAATCCTTCTATGACCAAAAATGATTCTACTATTGTCTTTCCACCGATACAAAAGCGTAAGAAATGACGAACCTAAAATATTCAGTTTCCTCGCTTGTACATCACACACTGTCTCACTAGAAGGGACTAATTTGCACTCTGGAAACCTCGAGTGAAAAAGGTCAGCATTTACTAAGTTAACTGAGCTACCAGAATCAATGAAAATATGAAATTTCATTGCCATTAGAGAATCCACGTACAATCGGCCTGGGTTCTAGTGACTCTACGACCTGATTAGTCATTATCCTGTGTCCGTTTTCGAACTTATCTTGTGAAAATTCTGCTGTTCCTTTGTGTATCTAGAACTTGCATCATGTGGAATTCTCCTGTCATATCTAGAAAAACCTCCCGTGACTTCCCTGAATAATCTCTACTCTTTGTGGCTGGGCAAAATCTCCATCCATGATCTGAAGATTTGCAAACTGAACAATATCTCACTCTGCAATTTGATTTACTATGGCCTATTTTATCACAATTAAAACAACGTATCGTTGTGACTGATCTCTCTGGAATTTTCTTCGATTCTACTCGTGCACATGTCTTCGCTGTTGCATCATTTCCCGAATGCGAGCGACTATCATTATTCTGTGGTTTGGAAACCGCAGCTGACATCTTTGCACCTCCCTGTACAAAACTACTGTCCAGTGTCGGGCATTTTGCTAGATTTTTGTTAATCTGTGCAAACAAAAAGGATTCGTCTGTATCCTGATCAATTCTCTTATCAAAACTATCTACAATTACATCTGGGACCGACGTTAAAAGGCAAGCAAAGTGTAACAATCTTTCAAAATTATCTAAGGAGATATTATTTCCAGTTACCCATGGAGAACCTGTTATAGATTTCTTTAACTCAACTACTGCATCAAATAAATTCGCACTGTATGTGACTAGTGAATCATTGCCCTTCTTTATTTTGAGAAACTCTCGCAAATTCCGAACTGCGCATTCACGTTGAACTCCGCCATAAGTAGCTCGTAGAAATTTCTGCAGTTCATTCCAAGTTTTACACCTTCTGAAGCCGAAACTGCGTGCTCGTTTTCCCAATATCTCCTTTATCTAAATCCAGAAATGATTTAGCCTCTGTTAAAGCTTCAGCGCCATTCGTAATTTTCTTGGAATTCAGATAATTGTTCACTGACTCAATGAAAGTTTCTATATTTTGGGTTGGCTTTCCATCAACTAACCCTTTAAAATTTGTAATTCCCACGCTAATGTTCGTCACTTTATGCACCACAACTGATTGGGATGTGCTTGCTGCATCGTCCGGCATTTTGTGAGTAATCACACGCCCTGAGCGTAACAACATAAAAAGAGAAACCAAAAAGAACACTAGAGAAAGGCACAAGTTACCCCTCTAAAAGAAGAATAGAAAACGGCGTTCTGCGCAACTTACGAGAATGGGGTACTTACCAATTTTGAAACAGAAAACGAAGTACCTATCTCTCAACTTGCTAACCTGTGACGTCACCCACTCGACGGCTCAAGCAAAAAAGGACACCCAGCGCGATTATTGTTGAATAATCACTTTAACGTAATTAACTCACAATCGCCACTATTCACACTTATTTGGGTATTTTGTTAACCCCAAAATTGCTCTAGAGATCATCCAGATCTATTTCACAACTCCCCACTCCCAGTACTCGAATAGAAACGGAAAAAAAAAAAGAGAAAGGTTCCCGTATTTCACGTAATCACGACCTACTCAGTCATTCAACACTGACCCGTCGCCTTAGCTCTTAGGTGAAGTCGCCTATGCCTTGGGCATCAACGTTACCAATTAGTCTATTAGCAATCTCCCTCTTTCGCCATCATTAAAGACATTAAAATCATGCTGCCACCATTTAAAATCAAAAGACACCCGCTGCCGCCATTTCATTCAGACACCGCTGCCAACATTTAATTCAGACACCGCTGCCAACCATTTAATTCTGTAACGAGGACAGAATTAACACCTTTTTGAAGGTGTACGTAACGTGCTCCAACGATCTTTATTCATGAAACGGAGGCGTATGAACGTTCTCTCGACAACACTGATCTACTCCTCTTTCATCTCTTTTCTCTCTCTCTCTCTCTCTCTCTCTCTCTCTCTCTCTCTCTCTCTCTCCCTCCCCGTGTATCGCCTCTCTCTCTCTCTCTCTCACTGTATCGCCTCTCTCTCTCTCTCTCTCCGTATCGCCTCTCTCTCTCTCTCATCGTTTTCCAAGTTCACCACCCGAATCTCACTCATTCTCACCAAATCAATTAAATGGACCATTTAAAGAAACGCAATAGTTTCTACAAAAATAGGTTTATTATTCAAATAACCCAACAAGAAATGAATAAAACAAAGCAAAGATTAAAATGCATAATAAATGAAATATCGAGTTAGATAACTAAACTCTGAACTGCAAAACACTTCTGATTAAAGAAGTCTCACTATGGCTAATAGCCTGAAAATATCCAAACTCACACATACTCCCCAAATCAATAATTAGTCATGTCAAAAACAGTCTACCACATGTTATTCGAACCAGTCCACACTGTCCACCGACATCTGTCCACAGACATCTGTCGGAAGAATCAAACATGATAGAAAACTCCCAAAAATATATGAAATGCAAAACACAATAATGGAAAGTGTAAAATGCATAGCCAAGATATGGCAAACGTAACATGACAAAACAATAATATAAAAAGAGGTATGAATATTCATATTAAATCTCCCACACCAGTTCAAAAGTTCATAATGATTAGAAAATCATGGTAAAAATCACAAGTTCAATTTTCTCCCATAAAAACAGAGATTTCAAACTCTACCTTATCTGCCGATTTAAAGCCTGGATCCTCTCCAAAGCTACGTCTAGACAACTGCAGTTCTATCACGTTAATGAACGATCAAACTCACTTTTAGGGCAGATTTTGGCGTAATCTAGATCAAATTAACGCACGTACTCACGAATATACATAACACTTCGGAAGATCACCTGACTGGCAATATTGCTGAGGAATCAAACTATTTGCTGAACACAAAGATTTTACCTCGAGTCTCTCGACCTAGTTCCATCTGACTCCATAAATTCTTTCATCACATCTTAAAGCATTGAAGCTATGAAATGCATATATGTGTCCTTTAAAATTTGTAGCAGCCATATTTTTCTGAAATATATAAAATATATATATATATAAATATATATATATATATATATATATATATATATATATATATATATATGAATATATATATATAATTATATATATATATATATATATATATATATAAATTATACAAAACTAGGAAACAAATAAAATATAATCTTATGTATTATATCATATAAAAAACATTTTTCTTAGAAAATCATACAGAGGCTGAGGAGATTAGATCTAGAAAAATATTATCATTTAAATAATACTGAATGCGTAAATTAAAAAAGAACTACATTCATTTCATTATATTTATATTTAATCAACAGAAATTAGATAAAATCTTGCAGTAGGTTAATTACAGTTTCATTGTCTCTTGGAGAGACCCTCCAAAAGATTAATAAAATTCGCTGCTTATAAATCCGTTTCTTTCAACAATTCATTAGAATAACTATTTGTAAAAAGTCTCTGAGAAAAATTAAAAAGCAAATTAATTTGGATTATACAGGGTATAATAAAAACTCATAATGACTAAATCTCGTGCTCAAATAAATATTAATATCCAGTTTGTTGCAAAAATCAAATACCTCAATTTTATAAAAATAAATAAATCTCTCTCTCTCTCTCTCTCTCTCTCTAGATCTCTCTTCTTGATAAATATCTAATAAATATATATAAATATATATATATATAAGGCTATAATATATATAAATATATATATATATATAAATATATATATATGAATGCAAATTGGATAATAATGGCTATGACAAAGATTTATAATTTTATATAAATCAAAATTAATTTCATTTTTAATTTTTCTCAGAGACTCTTAAAAAATAGTTATTCTAATGAACTCGTGAAAGAAGTGACTTATAATTGCATTCAATTAACAATTGATCTTCTAGTAGGTCTCTCCAAGAGACAATGAAACTGTAATTAACCTATAAAAAAATTATCTAATTCTGTTGATTAAATATAAATGACATAATGAAATGAATGTAATTAAATTAATATACGTCAGTATTACTTAAATGATCATATTTTTTAGATCTAAATTCCTCAGCCTCTGAATAAATTTTGTAAGAAAAATAAATCAAGCATATGATAAAAACATAAGATTATATTTTATTTGTTCCTAGTTTTGTATAATGTTTTGATTTAGTGCTCATTATGTAAAAAAGTTGGTGAAAGTCAGTGGAAAATTCGTTCAGGAAATAATGATGTTTGGGGCTGTAATTTTTTCTTTTTTTATGGGGATTTTCATAAAAAAATAACGATAACTGTTCATTGTGAACGAGCCGTGTCCCCAGATACTTTATTTTATTACTGAATACTAGAGTAAAAATGATGACGTTACACACTTTTCAAGTCAGCGTTAAAAAGTCATTTATTTTCATGGCGCCTCCTTTTCCTTACTCCAAGGTTTGTAACTTTCAGTCATTGAATATAATCATTTCAATTGTTGAAGAACCATAATGTAGTTAAATTATTATGTAATATCGTAATAAAACACTGTAATACAATAGACTGACTGGGTGACCTTTCTCAGGTTTGCTTCCTAGCATGAGGAAAAAAGAAAAAACAAATCATGCTAAAAAATAAAAGCGAACAATGAGAAAAGCGATAGGATAACCTTTTAAGAAAATTTTACACAAGTAAATGGGTGACTCTATGGTATGAAAAACCCGGTCGTATTTTGGTTACAAAAAATTTGGAAAACAAACATTCATATTGTATTCTGCAATTAATGACTCTGCTGCAGTCTACAGGGTTCATGCAAATATTTCAAATCACCTATTCACAATTAGTCTATAATTTTTTTAAAAAAAAATTTATAAAAATGGATGGGGACCTATTTTGAATGGTTGTATTTCAAAAAGTAAAATGTATTTCTTAAGTTATACATATTATTCTTGGTAATTTCATAAAAATTACAGTAAATAAAAAAATTAGATTTTAGTTTACAGAAAAGGAGCAAACTCTCCTCAGCAGAGAGTTGTGCTAACGGAGCTTTATGCCTGACACTTGCAACTGCTTTTATATATAAAAAATAAATAATATGAATGTTTCTCCGAAGTCCTTCGAACATCAGTGAGATAGAAAACAAGATTCTCAGTAAGTCTTGCATAGCAGGTATCCCCAAAATTGATCCAGAATAAGAGAGTTAGGTTCGCATTGTACGAATGTACAAAGTGTTTTAAAACATTATAACTATAATTGTATTTGATAGCATGATAAAGTGAAGACAAAGTGAGTTACAACGAATTTATGTGTTTGAGTGAACTTGGCACCTTTCCAAAAGGAAGGGTGAGAACAAAAATTTAATTGTGATGTAATGAAGATTGCTATATATAAACTGGAAAGCTCGTCCACAAAGCATGCTACATAACGTCTTTTAATCTTGAAGTACTCAATAATCGTACTTAAAGGAGGATAACCAGGAATACAGATATCACTGGAAGACTTATTTTAGAAATTATAGTGCCGGAATAATGAATGATTTCACTAAAAGCCCCTAGCATTAAATTTATAAAGCGTTGTACGTGCAGAAATTGACAAGTTTATTGTCAAGAAACTAAATTTTCTTTCTCGATAGCGATCGCCAGGATAGAATTTTCTCAATAGCGCGAAAGAAAACTTCACTCAAAACATGGGACTTCTAGATTCCTAGCAGTTTTGAAAAAGCATGAATACAAATTGAGGGGCCACTTTCTCACTTTATATTTAGGAGCACCAGTAGGTAAGCCTTTGGTAAATGGTAAGAACGGTAATTGTTAAAACAAATGAAGCTTTGTGTGGACATTTGCACAAAACTCAATAACATGAGGCAGTCAAACTATGGAGAAGGTATTGGCAGGTAAAACACATAAATAAATGATATTAATACCTATCCAGTCATAATAAAAAATCTCAGTTGATGACTACAAAATTTTTTGCACTTGAATGGAAAATCAAGAGGAAAGAATTGTTTTTTTAACCCACAAGGAACTCTGAAAATGCTAAAGTTAGAAATTAAAATGGCCTGAGGAAAAGGAAAACTAAAAAGTATTAGATGATGGTCATGGTAGTTTTAAGCATGCGTTTGCTGTATTGTGATGTGTTCCATTTTCTTAGTGACAGCGAAGACGAGGGCCTCAGCCGCTCACGTCGATATAAATCGAAAAATAAATATACTTAGTTTTGTGTACTATAGAGTTCCTTGTAAATCCCAAGTATCTATCAAATATATGACAGATATTTATAACGGCCAAGCAAGGTGGCTGCTGGAAAAATTTATAAAATTTGGCACAAAGTCTGTCTTGATAATAATGCTGTAATGGTTGCATGAAGGATTGTGAATCTAACATCAGTGATATGGAATTCAAGAATATTTTTTAGTGAGGTAACGAATAAAATAACTATAGACCTAAACAAAAATCAAAGTTAAAGTAAGGACTTTAAAAATTTTCAAAAATAACAAATGAAGGGTCACTGATAAAGACTGAATCAGATGAAATCTGTATAATAGCAGGAAAATAACTTCTCAATTTTATGGAACTTATACCCTTTTTAACTTTTTATAATTATGTATCATTATTTGTATAGTGAGTAAAAATAGTTATAAAAATTGCAAAATTTTATTGAAAAACATGAAAAGACAAGGAATAACTGAGTTCGCCTGAATCTTAAACCAGGAAATAAAACAAGTCGGTGCTATCAGCATTTCTAGGTTTACCATCACGAACATTATTTTACATAGAGTCCTCATTAAAGTATGCAAATAGATATATAAAACCTAAAATGACCGAACAATTGATGCCATTCCGATGTAAAAACGTTTAAATAATTTCTGCTCGTAAATTTTCTCCCCATTGTGAGAGAAAAAATTTCTTTTTTAAATGACCTCGTCAAAACATTGCCTTGGAGAGTTGGGTCACCATTTTGAATGATTAAAACCTTGTGATTTTATGAAGATTATAATTATACATTAAATGTGTATTATTCAAAACCACTTTAAAGAAAGAAAACTGGTTTGATATATTTCAGACCGCCAAATTGTTCTGGGAGAAGTGTTCATTCATCTGATGATATTTGACATTATTGTTGATCGGGTATTTAATGAAAATTAATATTGATTATACTTTACTCGAATGTATAAAATAAAATATGGGTAAATTTCACCAGTCCTAGAGTTTGAAAAGCCAGTGTATAGAAAAAAACAAATATAATTACGAAAATCTGGTAAACTAATAAACTTTGTTTTTGAAAGAACGCTTACACTTCGTCCTAAGACCAATAGCAGTTATTGTGCATATGTTGCACAATTAAAAATTACACTTCAACATATGCCCTTATAGGTTCTTAAGATTCCTTTTTTTCTCATATTAGAAGTGACAATTGCAGCGATATGGATAATATTAAAATCAAAAGTATTAAATCATGAATTGCATACATCAAATTAATGAGTTATTCATCTCTCCCTCTTCTTTATTGTTTGTTTTTGGGGCCTAGGCTTCAAAAGGGCATGTATTAGTTGCCTGCCCCCTTTCCTGTTTGCTTTTGTTGAACACAAATAGATGAAACATATATGCCGAAAAATCAGAAGTCATGTAAATGTTTGGTAAATGAAGAGGGAACGTGAAAATTAACATGGTTGAAACTCTTGGAGTACGAAAAGGCTGCGTAGAGAAAATCTATTTCAGTTCGCAGTTAGCAATTGCTGCTCAATTAAAACAGATCCCCTTCAGAAGCTCAGATGCAAATAAATATTTTTCTTTGCCATTCATACTTTTTATGTTATAATATTTTGATATTCCCATATATCATATCGGTTTTCATTTTTAATTATTGAGGAGCAGTTAGGCCTAAAACGTCAGAAACTGATGTTTTGTTTGTCGCTTTATATATCGGGAACTGTTGATATTATTCTCGTCTTTTAATGTTCCTTTGTAATTTTATATATTAAATATAAATAAAAATATATATATATATATATATATATATATATATATATATATATATATATATATATATATATATATATATATATATATATATATATATATATATATATAAATATAATGTCTATACATATATACTCTATATGTATATACATATATACTATATATGTATATACATATATATATATATGGGAAATATATATATATATATATATATATATATATATATAAATATACTAATATATGCGTCATATATATAAATAATATATATAATAATATATATATATATATATATATATATATATATATAAATAATGTATATATGTATATATATATATATATATATATATATATAAATATATATATATCTTTTGCACTTATGGAACTAAAAACAATAAATATTACTGAATAATCTTTAAATAAAGAACATTAAACATTGTCTCCATAAACTTGCAAATTAGCTCTTTAAACAAAAGTCTTTATTTGTAAACTCCGCTAAATCTTTAAAGATCGTCTGATGTATTTGAAATAAATATACCTTTTTTTAATAATGTTTGTAGCCTTCTTAGCAATAATTATGCAATTTATTATTTATATAAGCATGAAAGCTTCATGCCTCTTTTGATATAGTAATTTCACATGATCTGGTAGATACTGCATTACCGAAAGAGAAGTATTTTAAAAGGATTTTGAGGAAAAAAACCATCAATATAAAGTTATTTATATCTGAGAAGAAGAGCGTCCGATTGTAATTAAGGGCAAATGTGGATTCAAATGATGTAATTTATTGTTAAAAAAATCGTAAAGTGGATCTGCGTCTCTGCATCTCGTACAAGAAATCAAAATTCTCTTTTCGTACGCATAAAAGAAAATGTCACGAATTCACTCCTGTGTGTGTATATGTGTGTATACGTGTGTTTGGTATTGAATGCATATTCTGAACTAACTTACAGGAAAAGAACAAAATGATAAAAAAGAGAGAGAGAGAAATCTATGATCACCTCTCTCTGCAATGACCAATAAAAATAACCAGTCATAAGCCATTCAACGAAACAATAGTTAATTTATGCTTCAGAGCCATATTGACTAATTCAGAATTCAGAATATTTTTGTATGGTGATTTACGTTAATCAAATGTCTACTCACAAAATTAGAACCATTAGTGGAATAAAATAATTACTATCAAACACGTCAGTTATTAAAAGCC
The DNA here is from genome assembly GCF_040412425.1 of Macrobrachium rosenbergii. Taxonomy (NCBI): domain Eukaryota; kingdom Metazoa; phylum Arthropoda; class Malacostraca; order Decapoda; family Palaemonidae; genus Macrobrachium; species Macrobrachium rosenbergii. The sequence goes on along the minus strand of NC_089781.1, from coordinate 77,428,417 downwards.
TTTTCGCGAGACATTCTGTCCCTAATTCAGTAATTGCTTTGGTCGTAATTTATCACCAGCGTTGAATTAAAGCAATATTGCTCTAAAAGTCAAAGCTAAAGGGTTTCAGCCTAATATGAAAAACATGTTGTTCGTATGGTAGATGCCGGTTATTAAACCATTCATCCAAATGACATTTTCCTCTGTTTACATGTTCGTAACTGTCATTGAAGGATTATATGAGGAAATACCATAAGTCAGGATAGAAAGCATCACTATTACAATATTAAGCTTTTGATAAACACAATCAGAAATAATATCACAGAAACGCACTAGGTTGTTAGTAATAAGTATAATCAACTGCTGATCATACACTTCCAACATTGTTTGTATTATATTAATTTCTTTTCTTTTTATTGGAATTAAAGTCATACAGCAAATAGTTGAATATTCCTGAGTAAGTATCAAAACTAAGAGGAAAATGCTTTTTGATCTGACACTTTATTTCTGTTGTATAGGAAATCAAAAGCTCCAGGGGCGATTTAATGCTCTGAATTTAAATTGCGGAGGAACAAACATTTTAATGGGCTTGGGATTTAAAGAGAAACTGACACATTCGAAATACTTCACTATACATGCACACATGTATATAGTATATATAGGTGTTTCGAGTGAAATTAGAGGCCCTCACAGAACAAATGGAAAGTTTTCTGCTATAGCCTATCTCCAAGTACATTATTTTAAGTTTCTATTAAGCTCTTTTTCATTTTACATTTCTTGTACTTTCAGACTGAGTGATGGAGTTAGATGCAGCCATGGCTAACGACTCGGAGGAAATCAGATGATTTGACCGAATCCGGGCTATAACCTTCAGAGAGGCCAGGATGCTGGTGCATCCTTCATTTCATGTTCCTGAATAGCTAAATACATTAAAAGAGATGAATCCTTTATTAAAAGAAACTGGAATAAAAATCCATATTACTGTCATCACGAAAAGAGTGAGAATCTTGGAAGGCCTGAAGTCCTTTCTCAGGAGTCAAAAGACATCACAGCTGAGGCAGTGGGTAGACCAAGAGAAATCTCTACATAAATTGGCATTGAACTAGAAACAAAAAGGAAAAGAAGAGAAGTTATAGTGCTGTATATCGTGAGTTGAAAAATCTGGTATCAAGCCATTTCATGTTATCAGTGCCCAACATCACTCAGCAACAGAGAAGACTGTGCATGGTTTTGTGGTTCATTTCTTAAAGATTGGGATGAAGCTGACTTTCTCCATGTTGCCGCATCAGATGAATTCTTCATTTACACAGTCAGGAAGCCAAATCATAAAAATGACATCATTTGGGCTGCAAAGTTGGATGATATCAGCAATGACGTGTACTATCTCCAAGTTGTGAAATTTCCTGAATGTTTGGGAATTTTTCTGTTTCACAGCCAAATGGTTAATGTGGATCATCAAAGAAAAAGGACAGTCATGGAATGGCGAATACTTCAGAGAAACTGTGTTTACTGATGGAGTATTTCCTTTCCTCAAAGATCCTGAAAATGTGTTATCTGTTGAAGAAGTCACATTTTTGCATGATAAGGCACCATGTTTCAAGGCTCTTCAGACACAGGAGCTGTTTCGAAACAGTGGTATCGATTTCTTCTCGTCAAGTGAATTTCCGGGTAGTTCCCTGACCTTAATGTGTGTGAAAACATTGGTAGTATCATAAAAGATTGTGTCGAAGCGCGCACAGTGAACTATGATGGTATACCAAGCCTCGACGACCTGCGAAGAGAGGTGACCAAAGTGCTCAGGGAAATGGAGTTTGAGTCTCAGCTTTTTTGCGATTTGCTGAAATCATACCCCTCAAGAATGCAGGCTGCAGTACAGGCAGATGGAGGCCACTGCATCCTGCAGTACCTGGAGATGAGTTACCGTTGTATAGCTTTATGACATCAGGACATGGGACATCAACTTTCTCTTTGGCATCTCTGTCATACCTCTTGACAGATGTCAGGGATTCTACTCCTACATCAGTGGACAGCATGTTGACTATTGTTGTCCTTCCACTTCAGTGCCAGAACACCATTACAGCTCCTGTAGTCCATGGTGACTCATTTGGTCTTCTTGCTTTTGAGCTGGGCAGTTGGTATGAGGCCAGGGTTTCCTGTCCTGGTCTCCCTGGCAGTGCCAGCATAGCTTAGAACTGGTAGGTGTCCCTCAGGTGCTCAACAAACACCAATGCTGGTGAAGAATTTGTCTGCATACAGACATGTCTTTTTTGGTGCCTGACTGTCCTGAGGGGGGTGGTGACCACTTTAGCACTCGTGCTCTTGAGGGCCTCTTCTTCAGGCAACTGGACTGTGTGGGCAATGAAGGTAGTCCGTCCCTGATACATGAGTATATCATGGAGTGCCACCTATACTGGCCCTGCAGAAGAACTTGTAGCCCCATTTATCTGGCTTGTTACGGATATACTGGCGTAAATTTCCAGCCCTTTGATGAGGTGTTTCAGGGATGCACAGGAAGTTCTTTATGATGGCAGTGATGACTGGCCTGACCTTGTAAAACCTGTCTTGAGTGGCAGTACTTTGCTGGTTATCACTGAAATGAATTCTTGCTCGCATGGGCCAAAACCTCTGAGGATATAAAGTCTGGCACTTGTGGCACCCTTGTGTCAGTGGCCCAGTAGTCCTCAATGGAAAGCAGGTGGACCACGCCCTTGTAGATCAGGGGAGGCTGAGGAACACATGCATGTCTGATGTGTCAAGTCTTGAAGGGCGTCCTGAGGTCGCCTGCCCAGCATAAAGGTTAGTTTGATAGACTAGGTGCTCCACAATATCCATGTCAAATAGATCACTGGAGTAGAGGAAAGGGGCAGGAATAGTCAACGTTTCTGCATGTGCCTAAAGGTGGCAGTGGTGGATATAATGATGTCCTCCTTCACCCAAATCCTGATAGGTGGCACCCTGGCTGCCAGTGCCAGCCTTCTCATCCTCCTCCTCATCTGCCCACTCCTCCTCCTTTGCTACTGCTGCTTGTCGGGTGGCACGGCCACGCGTGACTACTGGAAAAAGAGAAAAAACAACTCCATATCTATAAGAAACACAGAAATGCAAAAACATCTCTCTCTCTCTTTTACACACACACACACACACACACACACATATATATATATATATATATATATATATATATATATATATATATATATATATATATATATATATATATATATATCCTGTGAATAAAAGAGAAAAGGAACATTAGCATGAGGGCCACAAATGAAAAGAAAAATATTTACCTTTTTGTTTCTTCCTTGGAGGTGACAAGAGGTTCTCCTCTTCAACAGCATCTTCAGCTAAAGCTGTTTCGACGCACTGTTGGTAGTCGTGGTCATTGTCGTCGTCATCGGCATCAATGTTCTCAAAATTTTCAGCACTGTCCTCATCACTATGACTGGGGTCACTTGGGAAAACCCCCTAACACCTGCGACACAGTAGAAGGTTTCCAACCTGAAAAGCAGATAAAGGAGCAATTGTTAGTTAACAGTTTGAGCAAGCAAATAATCACAATAATTATTTTATGAAATCATGATGTTTATAATATAATTAAAAATAATTATGATAATTAAAAATGTTGTTGTACATATTTAGTGATCATTACTATATATATTCATGCAATGATTTTATTAAAATTATGCTATAAGTAGTCAAAATAAACACCAATATTGAATTTTTAGAAAAATATTTTGCTCAAAAATCATCTATTTCCTGGTTATATTAATATATGGAACGTTTGAATGACCTAAAATATCAACACAATAATCAAGAATGTAATTAGAATCTTCAGAACATTCAGTTCATGAATATGTACACTTAACGTGAATGGGCACAGCATCCGGTTCGGCATGTTTTCGTATCAATCATACATCCCGGTAACCGGCACAGCATCAGTACCGGCTGCGTTTTGTGAAACGTGTTTCCTGTAAACTGGGCACAACATCCAGTACCAGCTGAGTTTGGTGAAATGTGGTTTCCATGAATCAGGCGCTCAGCCCGTACCAGATGATTACACACACTTTTTTTCACACAAGTTTTTCGTAGCGTCAGCAGTCACGTAACTATTCTGGATAACTTTACAATGATCACCAAATATCTATCTATGAGCAAACAAGTTTCCTAAGTCTTACCTCCATTGTTCGAGTTTTGATGGCGCCGAAAGTAAGAGCATCTGGGCACACATCTACACGCTTCGTCATCTGGAAGTGGAATGTTTTCTTCGAGGAGTGTGACGCTATGCCGTTTCAAGTTACCAAGCTCAAACTTGCGCTTACAACAGCTGGGGCGTTCTTCTATTGGCTGAAACCACGTGGTCAACTAAAGAGATTCGATTGGTTTGGACTCGCTAAACATGACGAAATAAGGATACCTCTCAGGCTCTTTGCTTGAAAAAGGATCAAGGAATTTGATGTCATTCTAAAGATAAGAGTTGTAATATATTATTTTATGTTAAAAACGCCCTAAAACCAATATAAAAATTCATAACACGAGTTGAAGTTAGCTGTATAGGAAAAGTATTTGCTACTTTTTCTTAATATGATGAGGGGTGGAAGGCTAACTCTGCAGCAATTTACTTAATAATAGGAAAGAAGTAAAAGGCATAACAGAGTATAGACTAAATAATTCTTATTAAAAAATCTATTCTCTTAGTGTCTATTCTCATACAATATTAATGATTTAGTTTAAATTAGAACTGAGGAGTTGATCTTCAGTTTTTTTATGAAATGACAGTGAAGTTTAGTTTTCATTGTAGTAACACATATAAGAGACATCATTGGCTTAGGCCTATACCAGATTGTCTGTATCACATGGAAAGATTGTTTTAGATTTTTATTGTATGATTTGGACTTATAACACCTGCAACAGAGTTGAAAGGGTCTACTGTGAAATGAATAAGTCTGTACATAATTTATTCATATTCTGATCAGAGCATCTAAGATGATTAAATATGGCGGCAAGCTGTCAAGAAATTGGCACTAACTTGTCCACACATGCAATTACCTGCCAGTCAGTCGGAAGATATTTAGGTAATACCACCAGTTCATCCGTTCTGGTGAGTGGACTGTTTTAACGGCTGTTTCGATGAGCTGACAGAAGAAATGACAGGTAAATTTGGGGTGCAGAAAGGGAGGAGAAAGTGGGAAAGAGAGAGATAGTTGTCAAATGTCATTCAGAGTTTTTCTAGGCAGTGCCAGGTTGGTCAGCTGGTATATATGTAATAAATTTCATATATACTGTAATAAATTTATTTATATGCTACATATATATTATATATATATATATTATATATATATATATATATATATATATATATATATATATATATACATATATATATATATATATATATATATATCTATATATAGTATATATATATACATATGTGTATATATATATATATATATATAAATATATATATATATATATATATATATATATATATATATATATATATATATAATTATAATATATATATATATATATAACTAATATATATATATATATATATATATGTGAGATATATCTGGATATATATATATATATATATATATATATATATATATATATATTATATAAACTATATATTAATATATATACATTATATTGCATTTATATATTCTTTAACGTGTATATTATAATATATATTATCGCATATATAACTATATATGTATATAATATATATATATATATATATATATATATATATATATTATAACTATATAGATATATATATATATATATTGCATCTGATATCTAAATATATATTGACTATTTATATAAAAACGCGAACGCCATATATACTTACGACAAGTAATAAAGGAGGATTTGTCCTTTATCATACGACTATATATAATAAATTATTTCGTATATAAATATGAATTGAAATTTATTTAATGTATATATAATCGCCATATATATAAAATATATACATATAATATAATTTAAGCCATTTTGATATAATATAATAGTAAACAATATGGTATATCAATATTGTATATATAAGGTCGGTATACAGTATATATATATATATATATATAAACGGCGTATATATATATATATATATATATATATATATATTTATATATGTATATATATAATCACCAATATATAGTATTTATATATATATATATATATATATATATAACATATATATATGATATATATTTGTTCTATGGTTATATAAATATAAGATATATATTGTATATATATATATATATATATATCTTATACTTATATATATGTAAAGAATATATATAGATATATATATATATACATGTGTATTTTATGGCTATATATATACATATATATCATAGTAATTATTATATATATATATATTTTATATATATATGACTGGATTATATATATATATATAAGATATATATATATATTTATATATTATATGCAAAGGCTATATATGATATTTATATATATATGCCTAAACATATATATTTATTTATATATATATATTGTATAATATATATATATATATATAATATACATATAATTATATATATATATATATTGTATATTGAACGCATATATATGTATATATACTTGGATATATATTAGATTATATATATACTATATATATGCTATGGTATTTTTATATATTTGTATATATATATATTCTATATATATCGTGATATATATATATATATATATATATATATATATATGTATATATATATATATATATGCCCATATACATATACACTTAAAATATATATATAATTATAATTATCACATATATTATAATTTATATATTATATATATATTAATAAAACCTAAGTATACATATATAATATAATTATATATAATATAAATATATATATATAATTTATATATATATGTGTGTTGTGTGTGTATGTAATGCATACAAGGAGCAGAAAAATAAGGTCAAGTAATGGTAAAAGAAAAAAACACACAAAAATAAAAGTCCAAAAGTAGCCCATTTTCCCTGCAGAGACGAGATGATGTGATTTAATCATCATTTGTTACGAGATAAGAAAGTATTTTTGGGACGCAGACCAGCCTCCCTTAATGAGTAAAAAAGTTAAGAAGATCTAAAAATCCCTTGGACTTGGACGCTCTAAGAAGACCGCCCCAGTGCCCTAAGTAGCTTAAGTATTGTTGATGAAGGGCACTCTGCCGGAATGAATTTGGTTTTGTCTTATCATTTTTCCATTTATATTCATTACATAAATTGTCATTCGTTTTAAGACTAGATAGGGTAATTTTATGTAAAAAAAAAATTTGCCAAATGAAAATAAACTTCTACAGAGTCCTGTAAAACGCATAATTTAGGTATTTATTTTTAACAGCTTAATTATCGCCAGTAGTGTACAATGCCTGAAGATCTTCCAGTGTTTTTTTTTATTTATATTTTTATAAAGGGAACTAGTTTTAAAATTACAAGGCTAAAATCAACATCTTATAGTTAATCAACACCCAGGACCAACTTGACATTTTTGTAAATCTTGTATTACATCTTACGGTAGGCGTCATTTTTAAAGCTACACAGCTGTACTTTATCATTATACGTTCAAAAGGCAAACTAAAGTTGAGTAAAGAGGTCTGACTACCA
>NC_089781.1:77383305-77410805 GCF_040412425.1 Macrobrachium rosenbergii | reverse complement strand
TAGTTGCTGAGAATTAAGGTAAGTCACACCTAGTTCCCATCCATTTTATTACATTTTAGGTGCTTTCTGTTGGCCCTCAAAGACAGTCTATGATAAAAAAGCCCCCTTACATTCTTCCAACAGAATGAGATAGGGAAAAGTGTTATTATTAAGAGAATAAAAGGGAGAAAAACGCAACAAAATCTCATAGTGAGAATTTCATAAGATAGGCGGAAGTGCACAGGTTCTAAAGTTAACGACGCAGAGTAGCTGCCCCAAAATTTTGTATCTTCAGAATAGTAGCTGTGCTGGGTTGCCAGATGACTGATCATTAGGAATTATGAAGTGCGTTGCTAGGGATTTATTGCATGTGTTTGCCAGAAACAGTTAGCTAGGAGTGTTGTTCAAGAACAGTTACGGCAGAGAAAGTGTACAATTTCTCTGTCTGTGATGCAGGATTTGAAAGACGTGTTGTTAAAACATGTGTAGTGACCTCTGGCAGTCCGACACCGGACCAGTAGCTGCTCTCAGCTTGCGCATGCGCAAATCAGCGACCTCCTTCACACTCCAAGAATTCCAAGAGTGTCATTCAATAAAAACTTGCATTCAATGTTCTGTAAAGTAAAGGCATTGCTGATGTTAAAGTTAAATAATTCGATTTTGCATTCAAAACCCACCTTTAGCCAAGAAAGTCGAGAGTTCCTTTTCTTAAATTCTAAAGCGGCACTGTTATAACGCGGCCAAGATCATGAGTTAGCAATCAGCTGTTCCTGCTCGCCTCAGTTCCACATCTCTCGTTCACGCTGAACGAATTTCATCACTTTTTGCCCTAACGTAACCCTAACGAAAATACCTTGATACTTTGAGGATAATTTGAAAACCCTTTGCCCACCATATAATTTGTCATGATGGGAGCTAGCCAGTAAAATTATGTAAATAACAAAATCATATGTTGAAAAAAAAAGCAACTTAGCGTAATTTTGCACAACGTAATTTATCTTAAGAATAGGTAGTCATGTAAATCATAACAAATACATTCCATTACCATACGCTCTCAGAGAGAGGGAGAGAGATAGGCAGCCTACTAACCACCACCAGAACTCCTCTCCTTCTACGTCTGCTCAACCTTCCCCACCAACCGTCACCGTGGGAAGATCAGCCCATCCCAAGGGACCCTGCCGAGACTGTGGAACTCCAGGGCGCTATTCTGCTGTATATCCTGGCTGCCCAAGCATATGTCTTCTACCAAGCACGTCAACCTGATTTGTGCCACATCCTCCATGCTTGAGCCACCAGATATGTCTCACCTTGAGCAGGTCTGGACTCAGTCCATCTCAGTGGCACCTCTGGATGGCTCTAGCCTACCAGTGAGCCTGCCAGCTACAGTAGACACTGGCTCAGACATTAGCCTGATTGATTGGGCCCAAGTGCTAGCTAGTATCACTGTTGTTGAAAAGACCAGGTGAATGATGACTTGGATAGAGAAGCAAACCAAGACCATTCCCACAGTCGAACTTCGGGTAACCACCCCTTAGGGCACACAACCTCACTGCCTTGGCGTGGTGAATAGCATCAGGCATGGAGTGGAGTTCCTGTTAGGACGAGACATCCTCTGGTGATGTCTGTCCCCATGCCACTCTGTTGCCTATCTACCTCCACCAGGGAGGCCACTCCAAAAACCACCTGACCGGGACACAGCCACTGTGACAGGCGTGCCACCATCAGCCCAACCTTCCTTTCACCAAGGTGTGCAATGGAAGGACATTCTCAAACCACTCCAGGCCCAGTCCTCAATCCTCACAAAAGGATGGTCACAAAAATCTCCTCCCTCACTATGAAGGGAAATCACCTGGTACCGCTGCAAGACCTGCAAAGTAAAAGGGCACTCCATAAATTGGGCAAGGTGCCCTAGCAAACAAGCCGCAACGGATACCACCTCCACCACCATTCCAAGAGGCTCTGCCTCCACCAAAGACAGGAATCTTTGTCTCCCACTACTTCAGGCACACCAAGGAGTTCTGCACCACCCAGGTCCCTCATCAGCCATGCCTGACTCAATTATCTGCCAGTGCCACTTTAGAGCACTGAGCAGTGCCAAGCCCCGTCTATCTCGGATGAAGCCCTTCTACTAACCTTAATCCCTGTACCTGGCCCCGAGTTAGTGCTAGTGCCGGATCCACAACATGACCCGGATCCTCCTACATGAGATCCTCCAAACCTCACCAAGCTAGTCATCACCAATTGTGAGCCTCCAACCCGTGATGTTTCTTCTTCCCAATCACTTTCATCTGCTGAGGATGGCCCTCTGGCAGACCCTAATGTTATACCTTCTCTGGTCGACCAAGAACTGTTCAGCCGGGATGCAGACGTTGGCTCTACCCTTATGGCGGTTGTCGCAGCAGCTGAAGTAGGGAACCAGCCTGTAGCTACTAAGGCTACCCATGATCCGGCTCCTGACAGCACTTCTGGCCATTCCTCAGAGTCGGTGCCCTCGTCACCACCTAGGCATGACATAGCCAGACCTTGGGGCCCCAAAGAAGAAGAAGAAGAAGGTGGAAGAGATCAATTAACCAAAAGAGCCACAAGCTCTCCTTGGCACTCGTGCCCCATTGGCACAATGCCTGTTTCCATCTCAGAGTGATCCTGGCACCTACCCAGAGAAGGTAGCCTGAGTGATCTCTGCCCAAGTAGACAAACATCTAACACCCTAGGCATTTCGTAATACTAACCCTGTTCATAACCTGACCTAAAAGACTATCCAATGCTCAAGCTGGTACACCCCCTGGCCACTTATCATAATTAACCCTTCAGGTTGCTCATGTCCAAATTTATCACATGTATTATTCCATAAAGCCTTGTGTAACCTACAATTAATTGCATTTAGTTAGGTCAGTGTCATTTAATTTAGTGCCAAAGCCATAGGATAGTAGGTTATGTTGAAAGACACATTTACCATGTACCATTGCCCAGGAGTAGAGTTCCCCTGTCGTCAGAGACAGCCAGTAGAAGTCTGTAGATACTGTTGTATAGGTTAGGCTCTGCTGTAGTAAATAAGGTAGCAAAACTAGTACCCCTCTTAGCAGTTAGGTAGGTCCATTTAGCTATTGCAGTGCAAAGGCACAACTCATTAGGGAAGCTAACTGACTAGTTGGGATGAATAACTTACGTAGCCAAGGCCGTCACACCCGAAAGGGAGTGAATGCCTCTTTAAAGGGGGGAGCTCTTGCATATTTTCATTTGTCCCTTTAGACTGTTAGGTAGGGAATCAAAATTTTTAAAAAAATTTCTTGCAGTCGTCAGCTCTGAGTAGGATTAGCGGTGGGGAAAAGACACCATGTCACATTTGAAAAAGGGATAGGTCTAAAAACCCCCTTGGGTCCCCGATTGGGGGTAGAACTTGTTAATTTAACCTAGGTGAAAACAGGATAAAGGGGCCTATTGTTTTGAACTTTGGGAACTTAGCTTTAAGGCCTCTTTCTGTATGAACCTGTTACTGGCTTTGGGAACTGCTTTCAGATTCGACCTATGCCTCTGTTGTCTGCCTCACCCATACCCCAAGTCGCCGAGCCGTTGGGGCCAAAACTAGACTGTCAGACGTATCGCTACAGCAAGAGGAAGCAGACTAAAAGTGCCTCATCTTTTTCTTCACACTGGCTGGACTGCAATTGCCAGAGTACCAGATCTAATTGCAAGAACTCTGCAACAACAGGTTAAGGAATCCTGTTACTCTGCTCCCATGCGGTCAACCCAGCCTTGTGAATCGATTATACTTAGAAGTACTGCCATATCTGATAAGCCGGAGAGTCTGATACACAGTCCTGGGGGGACTACCCAGTTCCCTTCCCATTGTGCACAACGCCGGATCCTTGCAACTCATTCAATCAGCCTTAAAAGCTTCCTATTTCAAAGACTTGCTATTCACGGTCTAATAGTGTTTCACATTTTATTGATTTGCTTGCTGGCTCATCAGTTATCAGATTAATTTCGTGATTGCTTCATTTGTAAATAAATTCATCTCAACGTAACTAGTGACTCATTTCCCATGGCGACCTTCAATCCCTAACTTAATTTCTGATAATTAAGGTAAGTCACATAGTTCCCATCCATTTTATTACATTCTGGGTACTTTCTGTTGGCCTCAAAGGCAGTCTATGATAAAAGAACCCATACATTCTTCCAACAGACTCAGAACGTAAGAATTTATATATATATATATATATATATATATATATATATATATATATATATATACATATATATATATATATATATATATATATATATGTATGTATATATATGGATATATATATATATATATATATATATATATATATATATATATATATATATACACATATATATATATATATATATATATATGTATGTATATATATGGATATATATATATATATATATATATATATATATATATATATATATATATATATATATATATATATATATATATATATATATATATATATATATATATATATATATATATATATATATATATATATATATATATATATATATATATATATATATATATAAATATATATATATATATATATATATATATATATATATATATATATATATATATATATATATATATATATATATATATATATATATATATATATATATATATATATATATATATATATATATATATATATATATATATATATATATATATATATATACATATATATATATATATATATATATATATATATATATATATATATATATATATATATATATATATATATATATATATATATATATATATATATATGTATATATATATATATATATATATATATATATATATATATATATATATATATATATATATATATATATATATATATATATATATATATGTATATATGTATATATATATATATATATATATATATATATATATATATATATATATATATATATATATATATATATATAGATATATATATATATATATATATATATATATATATAGATAGATATATATATATACATATATATATATATATATATATATATATATATATATATATATATATATATATATATATATATATATGTATATATGTATATATATATATATATATATATATATATATATATATATATATATATATATATATGTATGTATATATATATATATATATATATATATATATATATATATATATATATATATATATATATATATACATATACACAATCATGAAGCTACAAATGTCGCAATATCAAATTCACGCTACCTCAGGAATATCTCCGATGGAGAATTGCCGCCGAAGGGGAATTTATATAAGTGATAAATGAATTGGTGTCAAGGGTTCGTGTCCCGATGATACCAATTCATTTATCACTTATATAAATCCTTCGGCGACAATTCATCGGAGATATTCCTGAGGTAGCGTGAATTTGATATTAAGCGACATTTGTAACTTCATGATTGTATAAATATCACGGTGTTATTTATATATATATATATATATATATATATATATATATATACATATATATATATATATATATATATATATATATATATATATATATATATATATATATATATATACATATATATATATATAATTATTTATATGTACAGTATATATATTTATATATACATATATATGTATAAATATGTATTCATATATATATTCGTATATATCCCTATAATGGGCCATTTTTGGGCCTGTAAATATTATTTGGCATATGTTTTGGGTTAAAAATAGAGTAAATATCTAACTTTGATCATTATTTGTGCACCAGGACTCATTTTGGATGATTTCTATAAATGTAACTAATTAGTCACTTTGCCCTGTAGGGTCAAAATATGCTGTCAGTAGTCCACAATGTTATTTTTTTTTGTTTGAAGTGTATATTACTGTTAGTTATAGCTATATATTGTTAATAGAAGAACACATAACCATTCATTACTCCTTGATTGCAAATCAGGAGTACGAAAAAAAATCACTAGGCTTACCTTTGAATTTTATGTGAAAATTAGAGAGAAAATACCATTAAAGCAGAAATCATGCCAAACAATTCCTTTTTTCATTGAGGCCCACATATAAGAGAAAATATCAGTAAAATACAAAAAAAATACTCAGTCATAAAATCTTTTTTTTTCATAGAACTAGAAAGTATTGAAGCTTTCCATGCAACTATTCAGTATGAAATTTCAGAAAGCAGATTTGCTTTTTATTGATGCATAAATGTACCTGACACTTATTGCAAAAGTTACAGGAGAAGCTTTACATTCTGGGTTTTACAGTTTCCTCTCTTGACTGCAGTTGGGTAGTGGAAATATCCATCATGCCTGATATTTTCTGCAGGGATATTCCTTGTAGCAGGAGCCTTTTTTTAGTGTGCAAACTAGCAGTACTCTCAGTGAAGGGCGACCCCTCTTATTTGGAGTCAAAGCTTTCCCTTCTAGGAGAAGAGATTCAGCCAATAACATGTTAAAATCTTGTAACATTAGCACCTTTGTATAGGGTACCTCAAGATCTTTACAGTGTCTTCTGTAAAGAAGCCAGCAGTTCATTACAACAACGTCCAAAAAATGGAAAAACATTTTGTGACAGAATTTCTTTGACCTTACGTGAATTTTTTAGAGATAATAATGCATCCATCAGGTCTACCCCACCCATGAATTTATTGTAATCCTGAACAGTTGTGGGGCATGGAATCATTACATCTTGTTTCTGCTTTTTATCATACCTTTTGCGGTAACCTACTGGTTGTGCGGAAGAATAAGTAGACATTAGAATGATTGCCCTGTTGTCCATCCATTTTAGAACCGCACTTCAGTGTCACTCACTAATGTCCTTTTTTTCTCATATGTGCCACATCCTTTCTTCAAGAGTTCTTTATCACTCTTGAAAGTTATACCTGGGCTCCTATTCTGCCTAACTGTTCCTAAGCAATATATCTGCCTCTTAGCTAGTTCTGTTACAAGTGGGAGTGATGTGAACCAGTTATCAAAGTGTGAAAGATAAGACTTACCTTCTTGAATGCACTGAGCTAAATGTAATACTACGTTAGAACTAGCTCCTAAATCAATTTCTCCTGGTACTGGGTCTATTTTACCTGTCTACGCACAAAAATTATACATATAACCGTCGCTACCACATAGGCAGTGGACTTTGTATCCCCACTTACAAGGTTTACTAGGCAAATATTGTTTCAATGAACTTCTGCCCTTGAATGCAATCATTTGTTCATCTATACTGAGGTGATTAGTCAGTGGTGCCTCCTGGAATTTTTTTGATAAATGTCTGAGTAGTGGCTTCACTTTGAAAAGCTTGTCATAGATTGGATGTGATGAAGGCAAATTATTAGCATTATCACTGAAATGCAGCTCAGACTTTATTCCTTTCCCTCTTTTATTGATCATAGTTTCCGAGACTTTAGGGCACTGCATTTTAACTTTCCAGTACAATTCAGACCTTGATAATTTGACCATTGACATTGCTGATAAACAACCTAAAAATTGCTCTAATTCTTTCCTATCCGAATCAAGGGGCTTCTCTGGATTTTCTTGAACTGCATACAAATTACTTTGCTCTAAAATGTAATCTAGAAAATCTGGGGTAAAAAAATCTGAAATACGCAATTGGCAAATATACAGACACTGAGGTTCAATATTCTCTTGCCAGTTTGGTTTCTCTTAAGCATTATTTCCATCAGTCAAGTTGCGCCAAAGGGAAACCAAGGTTCGATTTCTTGCTTTGTTTGCTGTATTCCCTGCAGTGTTGGCAGGGTTGGTTCCCCTCAAGATCAGTTGATAATGTGTCCATTGGTGTTGAATGAATGAGACTTTGCTCTGCATTACTACATGAAGGACAGAAATTTCATCTGCAGTGGCCACAGGAAAATCTCTGCATCATGAAGTTCCAAGATGATCTCCTCATCATCAGCATCAGATACATCATCACTGCCTGTATCAGAGCATACAAATGTTGAAACCAAATTCTCTCTCTCTCTCTCTCTCTCTCTCTCTCTCTCTCTCTCTCTCTCTCTCTCTCTCTCTCTCTCTCTGTTACCTTCATTCTTTTCTCCCTCTCCCCTTCCCTCTATGTTACTTTCGTTTATTCCTCCTTCTCTCCTGTCAGTTATAAGCAAGCAGTAACAAGATAGCAAGGTTTGTAAGTACAAGTGTATACTCATATGCAGTGACGAGTAGACATGAAAACCAATGACAGTTTATCAGTGCTCAAAATGTGTAGGCGATATATATATATATATATATATATATATATATATATATATATATATATATATATATATATAAATATATATATATATATATATATATATATAAATATATATATATATATATATATATATATATATATATATATATAAAATATATATATATATATATATATATATATATATATATATATATATATATATATATATATATATAAATATAAATATATATATATATATATATATATATATATATATATATATATATATCTATATCTATATCTATATATATATATATATATATATATATATATATATATATATATATATATATATATATATATATATATATATATATATATATATATATATATATATATATATATGGATGGTATTATAATCATGATAGTTTGACCCTCAGGGGCCCCTGAACTGCATATTCGCTACTGTTCATATGTGAAGTTTTTCTAAAATAGAACATAATCTTCCAAAATTTTGCATCAGTTGAATAACACAGGTAAATTAGTCTACTTTCAAAAATGCAATCTGTTAGTTATTCAATCTACTTGTAAGTTTTAGTCCCATTTAGGTGTTCCATTGTTAGCACTTTCCAGAGTTACAAGTACTAACTTGCTCTCTCTCTCTCTCTCTCTCTCTCTCTCTCTCTCTCTCTCTCTCTCTCTCTCTCTCTCTCTCACGAATATTGTTTTTGTTTCATGCACTCGTTAGTTATGTGTATCTACATATTAGACCTATAAACATATAACGCAAACATACACAAAATCTCACAAAAGAACGGAAAAACGAAGGCAATGGACGAAGGGCATGAGTACGTTCAATGGCCAAAGTGCATTGTACAAATAAAACTTCCACGTGTAAATATAGGCCTACTGATCCCTACCATATCAACTGTGTCTTCATCTGCTGTATCTGTATCGGAATTATCACTATCTATATCTTGAGAACGACTCTGGCATCCTTTTCTGCTACCATAGGACCGGAAACACTGCACACCTACGATGAGTTTAGTAACATAATAATGACTTTGAATTTTGGGTCCATGGGACGGTGCTAGGACAATTCGGTCCCGGACAATTTGGTCCCGGACTATTCGGTCCCGGACAATTCGGTACTAGGACAATACGGTACCAGGACAATTCGGTACCCGGCTTGTCATTTTTAAACTATTAATTTGGTATTTTCCTTAGTTGTTTACACAGAATATAAAAAAGTAGGTGGCAGACCAGGCTTGTCATTTTTAAACGATTAGTTTGCTTATTTTCTTACTTATTTACAAAGAATATAAAAAAGTGGGTGGCAGACATAAATGAAATGATTTTTAAAAAAAAACCTTTTTAATCTCTTTATTCCAGACTTTTTACATTTCTTGTCGTTAAAAGTATGTATATAAAAATAAAATAGTAAAAACCATACATTGTTTGTCGTTAAAAGTATCTATATAAAAATAAAATAGTAAAAGCCATACATTGTTTGTCGTTAAAAGTATCTATATAAAAATAAAATAGTAAAAGCCATACATTGTTTGTCGTTAAAAGTATCTAATAAAAATAAAATATAAAAACCATACATTTGTCGTTAAACGTATCTATATAAAAGTAAAACAGTAAAAACCATATATTTCTTGTACTTAAAAAAAAAAAAAAAATTTTAAACCTTAATATTATGAGCGATTGCTTTAAGGAACTGCATTCTTTCTGCTTGATTATAGCTCTGTACTAGATAAGTGATACGCTTGTCACAATCCCTGTACTACTTCTTTTTGACTGGTTCATCCCCGTTTCGAAGCTTTTGTAATTTTGTTTTTGCCAAACTCTCTTCACTTTTAAGGGCTTCAATCAGTTTCCATATGTTTGGATGGATACTGGAAAGACTTGCTATAAATGTGCTGTGAAAACCTTCCAAATTATTAATTGTACGCGATTCTCCGTTCAAACATCGGTTTAGAACATTCCAAGATTCTGTTGAAAATTTTGGATCAAGTCTCCTCATTCTGGCACCTCTCCCTCTCACTGGTCCTATATATGAATTTTCAAAATAAGAGACAATAGGTTGCGGGATATCATCATCGTCAACCAATTCATCAAAAGCATCAGCAACCTGATTTACAGGTAAAAAGGCTAGGGCTATAAAACATCTCATTTTATGACTAAATATGTCATCTTCGTGGTAACGTACTTTGAAACCTTCAGCTACAATATGTCTGTAAACATTCTGTCCTAAATGAAACATGCAAAAGAAATAGTTGTTTCTGGAAACGTATTTGAAAATACGTTTTGCGCAGCTTTTTCGAAGTCCATTATCATAGCATCTGGCCCCTCGTTATTCACTAATTCTTTCACTTTTGGAAAAGCCGGTTATACGTATTTTGAGACTTATCAGGTAAGAGGGCAAACAATCTTAGAGCACTGAAGTTTTTAATTTGTATATGCAAGACATAAAGTTGGAAAAATATAACAGGGCAACTCTTAAAAGTTCCATCTCCTGCCCTTGTCTCAAATCGTGAAGAGCGTCATTAGTAGCGAAAATTAAAATGCGTTTAACGTCGTCTATGCCACTGTCATACTGCAAAAAGATAGAGCCATTCTCGATAACAGCAAACTCTCGTGGTATTTGAAATCCATTAATTGTTTGTGGGATCGGTGGATGATTAGCCTGATCACCTTTCCATCGTCTCATATTTCGACTAATATGAACTAGTTTCGTCACATCAGCAACTGCGCACTCATTTAAATTTCCTAGTTCTTCTGTTAAAATTGAACGAGAAGGTGTTTGACTTGTGATTGTCCTTTCCTTAATATTTGCAGTAGCAACTTTGCACTCACTTCAGCTGCAGTTGTGCTATGATTATGATTTCAATATACTTGAGCGCATGAAAACTAACATCTGAGTGAAGCCGTGCTTTACAAGACCGCCTTTCACAACGCCAATATATCTTCGTACCATCAGCATTTTCTTTATGTTTTTGGTACACGTAGTTTTCCTTATCGACTAATTTTGTATTTCCCTTTTCCGATCGTATGCACTTGCAAGACTCCATTGTGTGAATGATGGGGTGAAACTAGAATAAAAAATCTAAAGGTACCTTTGCAGTAAACTTAGTAAAAAATTTGGAATAAAGAAACTAATAGTCTTTTTTTTTTATTAACAACTAAGGAATAACCAAACTAATTGTTTATGAATGAATAGTTGGGTAGTTAGTTTATATTATCTATAAATAACTAAGGGAATAACCAAACTAAAAAAAAAAAAAAATAATAAAAATGACAAGCCGGGTACCGAAT
The DNA here is from genome assembly GCF_040412425.1 of Macrobrachium rosenbergii. NCBI lineage: Eukaryota > Metazoa > Arthropoda > Malacostraca > Decapoda > Palaemonidae > Macrobrachium > Macrobrachium rosenbergii. The sequence continues at coordinate 77,399,286 of NC_089781.1, read as the reverse complement.
TGTCCCGGTACCGAATTATCCTATTACCGAATTGTCCGGGACCAAATTGTCCGGGACCAAATTGTCCGGGACTGAATTGTCCGGGACCGAATTGTCCGGGACCGAATTGTCCGGGACCGAATTGTCAGGACACCCATGGGACCTTGTGACTAATAAGCTACGTTTGGATTTACGCTCGAAGCACAGTCCCCATGGCCACAATTTACAAATTTTTTTCTCACTACTTAACCACTAACACATCACCTGACTGCCAAGATTTTCTCAGTGTCGTAGCTTACCTCCTACACTGATAAATTTGGCCCTGAAATGCGGTAATCCAACCGTCAAGACCTAGCATGGAAACCAACACTTCACCAACACTGTCGTTATAAAACATTACCAAACCCAATGTTGCCAAATCTCATGATGCTCAGATATGCGTGACAAAAAAGCTACACTGCCCCATGGGTGCAAATGAAGAATATTCCATACATTAGGGTCCATTATTTGAAACGTAACTAAATAGTCACGAGGCCCAATATAGGGATATATATATATATATATATATATATATATATATATATATATATATATATATATATATATATATATATAATAGAAAACACTGAAAAACATTTTTGCTTGTATCATTTATACATAATTATTAGCCTAATTTTTTGTATATGTATCTTTATCCTCTCTCATTTTTACGGATTAGTCGGTCTGAACAGTGAGCGTCTTATCACCTCTGCGCAAACAGTTCCACTTAAATTCCAGATCCAGTGTTCACCGTGTAATTAACTTTAACCCAAGAATATCAAAGGAACCCGAGTTTATTAGTATTATTTTTAGAGAGGAATCCCATGCACTGAGTGGGAAGGGAAAGTTAATTATATTTTAGTTGGCATGAATAAGATCTTAGAGCTGGTGGATACCTCCCTCAGTTAGGCTATGTCCTTTAAAGGTATGTTGGCGAAGTTTACTTGATGTCTATACAAAGCAATATTAAGATAAATCAGAACATGACAATAAATAGTGGCCGAAGGCTCTGTACGACAGTATTCTGGAAACGATTATCAAATTTAGTTATTATGCCTTTGGGGCAGCAGAGGTTTTTGAGGAAAATAAAAGAAGAGGTCGGGAAAACTTTTGTAAAACAAAGCAAAAAAAACGTAAGTTTTCTTTTTCAATATTTTAGAGAAAAATAAAAGTCGTCGGTAAGATATGAGAAAAATAACATAAACACGTCAACAAAATTTGTGAGAGCACTAAAAGAGTGAATCAGGAACTCATGTGCAAGTAAAGAAAACAGGTATTGAACGATTCTGCAAGTAAAACGTATTCAATGAATGACCAAGAAAATGAATGATGGGAAAAGAAAATAATTGAAAAGTGCCGCGTTGTTTTGGGTCGAGAAATGTTTCATGGGTAAAATTCACATCGCAGTTGGCTGTTAGCAATTGGCACCCAATCAAGCGAACCCATTCAAGGGATCACATTCAAATAAAACCCATCCATGTTACAGGGACATTAATCAATTTTGCAGTTTTTTCCTATCAGAGAGAATAGTTCTGCCTTGTTCAGTTTTTATATTTGACGATTCCTTAACCATATTGCCTTATTGAATTGAAAATTTTAGGTCTTAGGTGTAATGCTCCCATAATAAGTATTTATTGTAATATGTAAACAACGAACTATATACAGAGTAATATATATATATATATATATATATATATATATATATATATATATATATATATATATAGTCAACATGCGTAATCAGTCATTACAGCGTAATGACTAAATTTCAGTCATCACGCGTAATGCACTTAGGGGACATTTGATCCCCCCCAGGAACTAGTACTAAACACGGCAAAACAGTGAGTCACCTATACTGTTTCACCGGGTTTAGTACTAGTCCCCTGCGGGGTCAAATGTATTTCATAAATGTTTAGTACTAGCTCCTGGGGATCAAATGTCCTAAGTTCATTACGCGTGATGACTGAAATTTCAGTCATTACACGTAATGACTGATTACGCATGTTGACTATATATATATATATATATATATATATTACTCTGTATATAGTTCGTTGTTTACATATTACAATAAATACTTATTATGACGTTACACACTTGTCAAGTCAGCGTTAAAAAGTTATATATTTTCATGGCGCCTCCTTTTCCTTGCTTATAGAATTGTAACTTTCGGTCATTGCATATAATTATGTACAAACGTTGGAGAACCGTAATGTATTGTTAATATATTGTTGAATTATTATGGAATATCATAATAAAACACTGTAATAAATAAACTGACTGGAGTGACCTTTCTGAAGCCTGCTTTCCCTTGCACGAGGAAAAGAAATAAACAAAACATGCTAAAAATAGCAAGCGAACAATGAAAAAGCGATAGAATAACCTTTAAGAGCAATTTTACACAAGTAAATGGGCGACGTTATGGTATGAAAGGGCGGTCGTATTTTGGTTACAAAAGCTTTGCAAAACAAACACTCATATTGTATTCTGCAATTAACGACTTTCCTGCAGTCTAAAGGGTTCATGCAAAGGTCGCCTTGCCAATCACCTATTCACAATTGGGCTATAATTTTTTTCTAACAAAATTTATGCGAACTGGATTGGGGACCTATCTTGAATGCTTGTATTTCAAAAAGTAAAATGTATTTTTTAAGTTATACATATTATTCTTGCGTTTTTCATTTAATTTGCAAAATTACAAATGTTTCTCTATATACTCCTAGAGTTTAGTGTGTTGATTTCATGAAAATTACTGTAAATAAAAATTTAAATTTTAGTTTACAGGGAAAGAGCAAACTCGTCAGGAGAGAGTTGTGCTAACGGAGCTTTATGCCCGACACTTGCAACTGCTTTATATATACCAAAAGGAATAGCGAGTTTCTCTGAAGTCCCGTGGGGAACATCAGTTAGGTAGAAAACAAGATTCTCAGTAAGTCTTGCATAGCTGGTGTCCGATTGATCCGGAATAAGAGAGTTAGGTTCGCATTGTACGAATGTACAAAGTGTTTTATTGATATAATTGTATTTGATAGCATGATAAACTGAAGGGTTTGAGTTGCCACTATTTTATGTGATTGAGTGAATACTGGCACCTTTGCAAAGGGAAGGATGAGAACAAAATTTAATTGTGAGATGATGAAGATAGCTAGATATATAGGTAAGCTCGTCCACAAAATATGCTGGCCACACGTCTTTTTAATCTTGAAGGACTCAGTAATCGTAATTAACATACTTATTAACATTAGTAACAAACTGGAGGATAGCCAGGAGTACAGACATCATGGCTCTTTATTCAGTCATTATTATATTAACATGTATGTAAATATGCAAATGACAGAGAATATAAGTCAATGTATCATATAAGAAAATGATATATCTGACCACAATAAACCCTAAAAAGAGTGTGGAAGTTATAGGCCAGAATAGTGATGATTTCGCTAAAAGGCCTTAGCATTATACATATAAAATGCGAGATCAATGGATAAAAGTTGTACGTGCAGAAATTGTCAAGTTTATTGTCAAGAGAACAAATTTTCTTTCTCGATAGCGATTGCCAGGATCGAATTTTCTCATAGTGCGAGTAAACTTCACTCAAAATATAGGAGTTCTACAGTAGATTCCTAGCAGTTTTGAAAAATCATGAATACAAACTGGAGGGGCCACTTTCCCCACTTAATATTTAGGAGCAGCAGTAGGTAAGCCTGTGGTAGGCTAGTAAGAACGATAATTGTTAAAGGGAATGAAGCTTGGTGTGGACATTTACACAAAACTCGCCTAAGTGAGGCAGTCAAACTATGGAGAAGGTATTGGCAGGTAAAAGGACACTAAATAAATGATTTTGATACCTAACCAGTCATACATAGCACAAGATTTTGTTGATGATTACCAAGAGCAACACGTGAATCAAGAGGAAAGATTTGATTTTTTAACCCACAAGGAACTCTGAAAATGCTACAGTTGGAAATTATTTGACTATAGGCAAAATTAAAATGGCCTGAGGAAAAGAAAAACTAAAAAGTATTAGATGATGGGCATGGTAGCTTTAAACATGCGTTTGTTGTGTAGTGATGTGTTCCAGTTTTTTGGTAACTGCGAAGACGAGGGCCTCATTGGCCGCTCACATCAATATGCCTCGAAAAGACATGCTTAGTTTTGTGTACTATAGAGTTTCTTGTAAAGTCCCAACCTCTAGGGGCAATGTGACAGATATTTATAACGAGAAGCATGGTAGTTGCAGGAAAAAAGTTTGTAAAATTTTGCACAGTGCCTGGTCTTGATAATAATGCAGTAATGGTTGCATGAAGGATTTTGAATCTAACATCAGTGATATGGGCTTCAAGATCCCAATTTCTAAGTGAGCTAAAGATATTTTAACTATATACCTAAACAATGAAATTAAAGTTCAAGTGAGGACTTTAGTAGGTTTGAATAGGACAAGGAGCGGGTCGTTGATAAAGACTGATTAGATGAAATCTGTATAACAGCAGGAAAATAACTTCTGAATTTTATGGAACTCATACCCTATTTAACTCTCTTATAATTATGTATCATTATTAGAAAAACATTAAAAGAGAAGGAATAACGAGTTCAGGTGACTCTTAGGCCAGGAAATAAAACAAGTCAGTGCTATCAGCATTTTTAGGTTTATCATCACGAACATTATTTTACAGGGAGTCCTCTTTAGTATGCAAAAGAGGCATAAAACCTGAAAATGACTGAACAATTGATGCCATTCCGATGTAAAAACGTTTCTAATTTCTGCTCGAAAATTTTCTCCCCATTGTGAAAGAGAATTATTTTGTGCCATGACCTCGTCAAAACATTGTCGTGGAGAGTTGGGTCACCATTTTGAATGGTTAAAACCTTATGATTTTATGAAGATTATAATTATACATTGTGTATTATTCAAAACCACTTTAAAGAAAGAAAACTAGTTTCATCTAATGGTATTTGACATTACGGTTGATTGAGTATTTAATGAAAATTAATATTGATCATACTTTACTCGAATCTATAAGTAAAATATGGGTCAATTTTTGTCTTGGAGCTTCTAAAAAGGCAGTATATTGAGAATAACAAATATAATTAAGAAAATCTGGTAAACTAATAAACTTTGTTTTTAAAAGAAGGCTTACACTTCTCCGTAAAGACCAATCAGCAGTTATTCTGCATATGTTGCATAATTAAAAGTTAGTCTGCAACATATGCGAATAGGTTCTTAAAATTCCATTTTTTTTTGTATTCGAGCGAGAAATGTAAAAATCGATATGGATAATATTACACTCAAAGGTATTAATCATGAATTGCATACATACAGTTAATGAGTCATATTTCTTTCTACTCCCTCTTCTTTATTGTTTGTTCTTGGGTCCTAGGCTTCAAAAGGGCATGTAGTTGCCTGCCTCTTTCCCTTTGCTTTTGTTGAAACACAAATAGATGAAACATGTATGCTGAAAAGAGACATCATGTATTCAAATGTTTGGTAGAAGAACACTCCTATGGTTGAAACTCTTGGAGTACGAAAAGGCTGCGTAGCGAAAATCTACTGCAGTTCGCAGTTAGTAATTGCTGCTCAGTTAAAACAGATCCTTCAGAAGCTCAGATGCAAATAAAGCTTTTCGAATATTGCCGTTCATACTTTTTATGTTATAGTATTTTGATATTTTCATATCATATCGGCTTTCAGTTTTAATTACTGAGGAGTAGTTAGGCCTACAACGTCAGAAATTGATGTTTTGTTGGTCGCTATTACATATCGGGAACTGATGATGGTATTCTCGTCTTTTTTATGTTCCTTTTGTTCAGTTTATATATATATATATATATATATATATATATATATATATATATATATATCTGTGTAATTATATAAATTAAATATATATACTATATATATATATATATATATATATATATATATCTGTGTATTTATATAAATTAAATATATATACTATATATATATATATATATATATATATATATATATATATATATATATATATATATATATATATATATATATAAATATGTATATACACACACACACACACACACACACATATATATATATATATATATATATATATATATATATATATATATATATATATATATATATATTTATAAATGTGTATACACACACATATATATATTTATAAATATGTATACACATATATATATATATATATATATATATATATATGTGTGTGTGTGTGTGTATATATATGTGTATGTGTATACATATATACACAAATACATTACAGGCTAAGAAAACAAATATATTACTGAATAATCTTTAAATAGAGAACATTAAACATTATCTTCATAAAGTGCAAATTAGCTCTTTAAACGATAGTCGTTATTTGTAAACTCCGCTAAATCTTTCCTCCACTCCATCGTCTAATGTATTTGAAATAAATATACGGTTTTTTTACCTAATGCTTATAGCCTTCTTAGCAATAATTATGCAATTTATTACTCTTATATAAGCATGAAAGCCTCGTGCCTCTTTTGATCTAACAAGATATATGATTTAGGTAGATATTGCAATACCGAAAGAGAAATATTTTAAAAGGATTTTGAGGAAAGAACATCAATACAAAGTTATTTATATCTATGCAGAAGAGCGTCCGATTGTAATTAAGGAAATATGTATTCAAATGTAATTTATTGCTACAAAAAATATCGTAAAGTGGACTGCGTCTCGTACAAGAAATCAAAATTCTCTTTCGTACGCATAAAAAAAAATATCACGAATTCACTCCTGTGTGTGTATATTGTGTATTCGTTTGTTTGGTATTGAATACGTATTCGGAAATAACTTACAGGAAGCGCAAAATGATAGAGAGAGAGAGAGAGAGAGAGAGAGAGAGAGAGAGAGAGAGAGAGAGAGAGAACTCTATGATCACCTCTCTCTCTGTAATGACCAATAAAGATAACCAATCATAATCCATTTACTAAAACAATAGTTGATTTATGCGTCGGAGCCATATTGACTAATTCAGAGTTCAGAATATTTTTGTATGGTGATTTACGTTAATCATATGTCTACACACAAAATTAGAATCATTAATGAAATGAAATAATTGCGATCAAACACGTCGGTTATTAAAAGCCTTTTCGCGAGACATTCTGTCCCTAATTCAGTAATTGCTTTGGTTGTAATTTATCACCAGCGTTGAATTAAAGCAATATTGCTTTAATAGTCAAAGCTATGAGGAATTTCGCGTAATATGAGGGGACTGTTGTTCGTAGGTAGATACCGGTTATTAAACCATTCATCCAAATGACATTTTCTTGTTTACATGTTCGTACTGTCATTGAAGGGTTATATGAGGAAATACCAGAAGTAGGGATAGAAAAGCATCAGTATTACAAAATTAAGCTTTTGATAAACACAATCAGAAATATCACAAAAACGCGAGGTACTAGTTATAAGTATAATCAACTGCTGATCATACTTTTCCAACATTGTTTGTATTATAATAATGTCTTTTCTCTTGGTTGAGCAAATAGTTGAATAGGCTATTCCTGAGACGTATCAAAACTAATAGGAAAATGCTTTTTGATCTGACACTTTATTTTTGTTGTATAGGAACTCAAAAAGTTGCAGTGACGGTTTAATGCCCTGAATTTAAATTACGGAGGAACAAACATTTTAATGGCTTGGGATTTAAAAAGAAGCTGGCATATTCGAAATATTTCACACACATGCACACGCGTGTGTGCGTATATATATATATATATATATATATATATATATATATATATATATATATATATATATATATATATATATAAATATAATGTGTGTGTGTATGTAAAAGTGAGTGTTTGTATATTTGTTTGTCCATTATAGAAATCCAAGCCGCTTGAGAGACCTAAAGAAAATTTTGCACACGGCCTTCATGTCAACCCAGAAAGGCTTTTAACTCAAAAATCAAACCCCTACCCCATAACAGACATACAAACACAGACAAAACAAAATTTTCGTTTGTATGTCACCTTTTCCTTCAGTTTTCTGGGTTTATTCTTATTTTTTACCTTACACTTCATCTGTTCCTCTGACGCTACCAGAAATATGATTACCCTACAACAATAAATCCCCTATAACATCAATTTTTCATCAGAATTTACCTGAAATTTATAAAAATGAATATAATTGTTTATCACCTCGATAAAATCTTCATTGAAAACCTAAATCAATAATATCTTTCTGTAGTAAGCGAAGCTGAGTCTGTGTATGCGTAGTAGTGGCTTAACGCAACGATTTCAGCCAGCAGAAACCAACGCCAAACTCTCTCTCTCCTCTCTCTCTCTCTCTCTCTCTCTCTCTCTCTCTCTCTCTCTCTCTCTCTCAAACACTTGAGGGCGAAATCTCTCTCTATCTATGAGGTTTATTACTAAATGATTACCTAGAGAGAAGAACAACAATTTACGATGCAAAAAAGTGGAAGACACCATCTGCATAAAACGAAAAATCATTAGTTTGCAGCTTTTGGTATATATATTATACTCTAGAAGTTGAGATATATCATTATACCTCAAATGATTCCATAACTCTGATACCTAATTCTTTGCAATAGTAAGCACCCATGAAAGGAATATATATAACTTTTAATATTACATACGTGACATCTGGCAACCCCTTCATCATGCAAAAAGCTATAATCGCAAGTCATTTGCCCGCCCGTTCTTACATATGGTTGAAGATGTTATATGATATAAGTTAATTACCACATTCCCTTTTTGCATATGGTGTTATGTTATTTATTACATGATCACCAACAATATGTAGGAAGAACAACATATTGTTGGCTCTGCTGGAATAATTGAAATATCACCTTAGACACTCCAGCGGTTGGAATTAATTATCGTGTGAATTGACATAAACTTCGCTGCATATGGAAGATAAGTTTCTTTTCACGTTGCTTGATACTGATTATGTGGAAGATAATGAATGAAAAATTTACAGGAATGTAGATAATTACATTTGGAAATCTTTTCCAAAAGCACTTGGATGGTATATGTATTAGAATGCAAATAGGGATTAAATCAAGAAATGGCAACTACTGCAGTTCGAGTAACTCGAAGTGCTCACAGTTTACACAACACGTCAATTCATACCTTTTGTTGATGTAATCATAAATGGTAAGAACACGATAAGGAACAGTACTCCCATCATTTAGGAAATTAAATTGTTTAAGGTTATGTAGTAGAATGATATATATTTATTTCCATGTGTTATCAACACAATTGGTTATTTATTGTTTTGAGTATTTATTCAAAGCATTAAATATCTGATTGCCTAACATTCCTCCAAGAAGGGAAAGATTTTGTTTGATTCATGATTATGGAATTGTATGAATTTGCCAAGTTTATAGATGCCATACATAATTCTACGTTAACCCTTTAATGGCCACTACCAAAAATAGTGGTGGCAGGAAAAAATGCTCTTAGTAAGTAGTAGTAGAGCCAAATCTAAGACTTCTACTCCTGTGCGTTTTTTTTTAAGTTTTGCAAAACTGCTGTCATAGACCCCTCCAACGAAGTGTCCTCAATAGGACCACTGCCCAGTTCATGGGAAATTGTCTTTTGACAGCAGTGTCCTGAACTGGATGTTTTGCCCAACTGAGATCAACTTTTTCAATGAAATTTTTATTACTTTCTAAAGCATTTTAGTAACTTTTGTGGGGCTTACCTTTTGTGTTCAATACTTTTACCTCTCATACTTATAACTTAGCATGTCATTTTTTACATTATTCTTAATTTCTAAGCATTATTATGTTAATATTTCAATCTTCTACGCATTATTTCATCATGTTTTAATGAATAGGACATAATAAAAATAAGAAAAGGAAAGTGAACTAATTTTTATACCTTTACTAGAAAAAAGTTACAAAAATAAATCTACATTAGTAAAAAAAATAGTCAAATAGTTCAATAAAGCACTAGAAAATAATGTCCATATTCATATCATAACACTATGATACGGTGCAAAACAGTTCCTGGCATCAGAAAGACGCAGTGCCACATTGCAAAGGTTGCATATCCACTTGAACCTGTGGATAATCATCTTGGTGGAGCAGTTCTTACATGAAGTGCTTTTTTGGCACTTCTGGTGACTTCTGACTTCTCGTTAGGAGCACCACTTTCCCAACAGACACCTGAGTAGCAGAGTTAGAAGGAGTGGGCGTTAAAGGAGTGTCATCTGAACTCCTCCTGGCATGAGAGAAAACTGGACTTCCTGTGCATCCTGCAGTACCAGGAGATGGAAAAGCAAAAATTTTTCAGGGGCAAGGGTTTCTCATTTAGACTTGCAACGTCCCTCTTGTAGACTAGCCAAGCATTGGCAATGGATACATCAGTGCAATATCCGAAGATCTTGAGAGGCCAGTGTTTTGACCTGAGGGGTGTCTTCTAAAGATGGGTGAGCTTGTCACTCTTGTCCATGCCACCCATCTTACCATTGTATTGCTTTATCACATCAGGACATGGGACATCAACCTTCTCTTTGGTACCTCTGTCATACCTCTTGACAGATGTCAAGGGTTCTACTGCATCAGTAGACAGCATGTTGACTACTTTGTTGTCCTCCCACTTCAATGCTAGAACACCATTACAGCTCCTGTAGTCCATGGTGCCTAATCTGGTCTTCTTGCTGCTGAGCTGAGCAGTTGGTATGAGGCCAGGGTTTTCTGTCCTGTTCTCCCTAGCAGTGCCAACATAGCGGAACTGGTAGGTGTCCCTCAGGTGCTCAGCAAGACCAATGTTGGTGGAAAAGTTGTCTGCATACACACGTCTTGTTTGGGTGCTTGACTGTCCTGAGGAGGGTGGTACACGCTTTGGCACTCATGTTCATGAGGACCGCTTCTTCAGGCAACTGGACTTTGTGGGTAATGAAGGTAGTCCATCCCTGATACATGAGTATATCATGAATAATGCCATCTATACTGGACCTGCAGAAGAACTTGTAGCCCCATTTATCTGGCTTGTTATGGATATACTGGCGCAAATTTCCAGTCCTAATTCCCTTATAGGCATCATAACCTCATCTACACTTTGATGAGTTGTTTCAGGGATGCACAGGAAGTTCCTTACGATGGCAATGAGAACTGGCCTGACCTTGTAAAACCTGTCTTGAGTGGCAATACTTTGCTGGTTATTACTGAAATGAATTCTTGCTCGTATGAGCCAAAACGTCTTCGAGGATATAAAGTCTGCCACTTGTGCACCCTTTTGTCAGTGGCCCAGTAGTCCTCAATGGAAGGCAGGTGGACCATGCCCGTGTAGATCAGGATGCTGAAGAACACATGCATGTTTGATGTGTTAGTCTTGAAGGACGCCCTGAGATCGCTCTACCCAGCATAAAGGTTAGTTTGATAGACTAGGTGCTCCACAAGATCCATGTCGAAGAAATCACTGAAGTCAAGGAAAGGGGCAGGAATAGCCGACGTTCCTGCATGTGCATAAGTTGGCAGTGGTGGGATGATGATGTCCTCCTTCACCCAATTCCTTTGAATGGTGGCACTCTGGCTGCCAGTGCCAGACTCCTCATCCTCCTCCTCATCTGCCCACTCCTCCTCCTCTGCTACTGCTGCTTGTGGGGTGGCACGGCCACGCTTGACTACTGGAAAAAGAGAAAAATAACTCCACATCTATAAGAAACAGAAATGCAAAATATCTCTCTCTCTCTTTATATCTATATATATATATATATAATATATATAATATATATATATCTATATATATATATATATATATATATACATATATATATATATATATATATAATATATATATATATATATATATATATATATATATATATATATATATATATATATATATATATATATATATATATATATATATGTATATATATATACTATATATATACATATATATATATATATATATATATATATATATATATTATATATATATATATATATATATATATATAATATAAATTATATATATATATTTTTTTCCTGTGAATAAAAAAAAGAAAGGAACATTAGTATGAGTGGCACAAATAAAAAAAAAAATATTTACCTTTTCGTTTCTTCCTTGGAGGTGACAAGAGGTTTTCCTCTTCAACAGCATCTTCAGCTAAAGCTGCTTCGACTACTGTTGGTAGTAAGGGTCATTGTCATCGTCATCGACATCAACGTCCTCAAATTTTTCGGCACTGTCCTCATCACTATGATTGGGGTCACTTAGGAAAAACCCTCTAACACCTGTGACTTCGTAGAAGGTTCCAACCTGAAAAGCGAATGAAAGGAGCAATTATTAGTTAATAGTTTGAGCAAGCAAATAATCACAATAATTAACTTATAAAGTCATAATGTTTATAATTAAAAATAATAATGATAAACAAATATTGTTGTACATATTTGGTGATCATTACTATATAATATGTTCACGCAATAATTATACTAAAATTGTTATAATTATGCTATAAGTCGACAAAATAGATACCAATATTGAATTTTAGAAAAATATTTGCCCAAAAATCAACTATTTCATGGTAAGTATATCTTAGTTTAACCAGACCACTGAGCTGATTAACAGCTCTCCTAGGGCTGGCCCGAAGGATTAGATTTATTTTTACGTGGCTAAGAACCAATTGGTTACCTAGCAATGGGACCTACAGCTTATTGTGGAATCCGAACCACATTATAGGGAGAAATGAATTTCTATCACCAGAAACAAATTCCTCTTGTTCCTCACTGGCCGCTCGGAGATTCGAACTCACGACCAACAGAGTGGTAGTTGAGAACGGAAGCCGCTTACCCAGCGAGGAACCGCTCTGATAATATTAATATATAGAACGTTTGAATGGCCTAAAATATCAATACAATAATCAAGAACGCCATTAGAATCTTCGAGAACATTCATTTCACGAATATGTACACTAACGTAAATGGGTACAGCATTCGGTTCGGCATGTTTCATTGTCAGTCATACTTCCCGGTGAACCAGGCACAACATCCAGTACCAGCTGAGTTTTGTGAAACGTGGTTTCCCGTAAACCGGGCACAACATCCAGTACCAGCTGAGTTTGGTGAAATGGGGTTTCCAATGAAACAGGCACTTAGTTTGTACTTGATGATTACACTGCACTTTTATTCACACAAGATTTTTGTAGCATCAACAGTCATGTACTCTATTCTGGATAACTTTACAATGATCACCAAATATCTGTCTATAAGCAAACAAGTTTCCAAAGTCTTACCTCCATTGTTTGAGTTTTGGTGGCGCCAAAACTAGGAGCATCTGGGCACACATCTACACGCTTCGTCATCTGGAAGTGAAATGTTCCCTTCGAGGAGTGTGACTCTATGCCGTTCGAGTTACCAGGCTCAAACTTGTGCTTGTAACTGCTGAGACGATCTTCTATTGGCTAAAATCCACGTGGTACAACTAAAGCGATTTGAATGGTTATGGCATCTCGCCAGACATGACTAAATAAGGATCCCACTCAGGCTCTTTGCCTGAAAAAGGGTTAAGGAATTTGATGTCATTGTAAAGATAGCAAGTTGTAATATGTTATGTTATCTTAAAATCGCCCCTAAAACCAATATAAAAAGTATATAACAAGAGTTGAAGTTAGCCGCATAGGGAAGTGTTTTGCCACTCTTTTTCTCAATATGATGAGGGGTTGGAAGGCTAACTTTTGCAGCAATTCACTTAATAATAGGAAAGTAGTAAAAAGGCATAACAGAGTATAGACTAGTAAATATTTCTTATTAAAAAAAGGCATCTATTCTCATAGCATCTATTTTCATACAACATTAATGACTGAGTTTAAATTAGAACTGAGAGGTTTAATCAGTTTTTTTATGAAGTGGGCAGTGAAGTTTACTTTCATTATAGTAGCAGATATCATAAATAGACATCATTGGCCTAGGCCTATACCGAATTGTCTGTATCACATGGAAATATTGTTTTAGATTTTTTTATTATATGATTTGGACTTAATAACTGCCTACAAATAGCATTAAAGGGTCTAACATTGAAGTGAATAAGCCTGTACATAATTTATTCATATTCTGATCAGAGCTTCTGAAATGCTTCGCAGATGAAATACAACAGCAAACTGTCTCAAAATTGTCGTTAACTTGTCCACACACGCAATTACCTGTCAATCAATCGGAAGATATTTAGGTAATACCATCAGTTCATCCGTTCTGGTGAGTGGACTGTCTCCGCCCACAAACTGTTGTCTACACATAAGTTTTAACGGCGGTTTCGATAAACGGACAAAAGACATGACAGGTAAATTTGGGGCTGTTAGGGAGGAGAAAGTGGGAAAGACAGAGGAGTTTATTGAATGTCATTGAAAGTTTTTCTGGGTAGTACCAGGTTGGTCAGCTGGTATATATACTGTAAATATATATATATATATATATATATATATATATATATATATATATATATATATATATATATATATACATACACTGTATATATATGTATGTATGTATAACTGAATCACAAATATATGAAACCTGATGATTATTTAAATAAAGACAAAATCCATGAAGGAAGGAGAAACACTGTAGTGGTGCGAGACCATTCGACGGACGTGCCAGTCGAAAGGCCTCATGTAGCACTCTAATGTTTCTCTTTCCTTCGTGATTTTGTCTTTATAAATAAATATATCTATATATATATATATATATTTATATATATATATATATATATATATATATATATATATATATATATATAGTATATATATTATATATATATATATATATATATATATATATATATATATATATATATATATATATATATATATATATATATATATATATATATATATATATATATATATATATATATATATATATATATATATATATATATATATATATATATATATATATATGTATGTTTGTAAGGAGAGCGAGAAAAAAAAAAAGGTCGGAAGTAAGGGTAGAGAAAGAAAAAACACACAAACCCCAAAAAGTCCAAAATTAACCCATCCCATTTTTCCTGCAGAGACGAGAGAATGTAATTCAATCATAGTTTGTTACGAGATAAGTAAGTATTTTGGGGACGCAGACCAGCCTCCCTTAATGAAGTGGTGTACCCGAGAGAAGATCTACGGATCCTTAGTACTTGAATGCTCTCTGACCTCCCCATTGTCCGAAGTAGCTTAAAGCATTGTTGATGAAGGGCACTCTGCCGCAATGAATTTGGTTTTGTCTTATCATTTTTTCATTTATATTCATCACATACGATTCTGATTCGTATTAAAACTAGATAATAAGTAATTTTATGTAAAAACAGTGCGAAATTTCGGTTTTAGCAATAAGAAAATGAAGAATAAAAATCTGCTCCTGTAAAATCATAATTTAGGTGTTTATGTTATAATAGCTAGTTATCGGCGGCAGGTGTACAATGCCTGAAGGTCTTTCAGTGTGGTTTTTATTTTATATTTTTGTAGAGGAACTAGTTTTAATCTAGGTAACATCAGCATTTCATAGATAATCAACACCCTCCACCTACTTGACATTTGTAAATCTTGTATTACATCTTACGGTAGGCGTCATTTTAAAGCTAAATAGCTGCACCGTATCATTATATGTTCGAAAAGGCAAGCTAAAGGGAGTAAAGGGCCTGAATGCTACCGGACAACACAGGTTTCTGTCCCGTTTAGATGTGTCGTTAGTGACTATGAGGTTGTATTCGAAATGATGTAGACTGTTGAAAGTTTTCGTAAATGTTAAGCGTTTTGTTATTACCAGCTCATTGCAGGTAACTAAGCCTTTTTCACGTAATAAAGGTCTTTAACGCACAACCAGGCAGTGACGTTTGGTTTCGTCTGAGCTTAATCATGATAGTTTATTCAGAGTCCTAAGATGAAAAGTTGGGACGACCCAAGCAATGTTAGTTTATTCATATATATCATAATTTTATTACCCGTGTTGCGATTAGCAATTCCTG
>NC_089781.1:77355805-77373305 GCF_040412425.1 Macrobrachium rosenbergii | reverse complement strand
ATTTGGTATAGGTGTCTTTTTCCCCTCTCATTTTTACAGATTAGTCGATCTGAAAAGTGAGCGTCTTATCACCTCTGCACAAACAGTTCCGCTTAAATTCCAGGTTCAAAGTTCACCGTGTAATTTACATTAAACCAAGAACAACCAGAGTTAATTTGTATTATTTTCAGAGAGGAATCCCATGCACTGAGTGCCAAGGGAACTTTAATTATAGTTTTAGTTAGCGTGAATAAGATCTTAGAGCTGGTGGATACCTCCCTCACAATTAGGCTATGTCCTTTAAAGGTATGTTGGCGAAATTTACTTGATATCTATACAAAGCAATGTTAAGATAAAGTAGTACATGACCATAAATAATGACCGAAGGCTTTACAACAGTACTCTGAAAACGATTATCAAATTTAGTTTTTATCCCTTTGAGTCAGCAAAGGGTTTTGAGGAAAATAAAAAAAAAGGGGTCTGGAAAACGTTTGTGAAACAATGCAAAACAAACGTAAGGGTGCTTTTTAAAAAGTCTTCGGTAAGATATGAGAAAAGAAAATAAAGAGTCAGCAAAATTTATGAGAGCAATAAAAGAATGGATTAGGAACTCATGTACAAGTAAAGAAAACAGGTATTGAGCGATTCTGCAAGTGAAACCTATTCAATCAATGACCAATAAGCTGAATGATGGAAGGAGAAAATAATTGAAAAGTGCCGCGTTGTTTTGGGTCAAGAAATGTTTCATGGGTAAAATTCATATCGCAGTTGGCTGTTAGCAATTGGCACCCAATCAAGCGAGCCCATTCAAGGGATCTCATGCAAATAGAACCTGTCCATGTTCTAGCGACATCAATCAATTAGTTCTGCCTTGTTCAGTTTTTATATGATAACTCCTTCACCAAATTGCCTTATCATTGATTTGAAAATCTTAGGTCTTATGTGAAATCCTCCCGTAATAAGTATTTATTGTAATGCAAACAAATTATGTATATATACTGTGTATGTGTGTGTGTATATATATATATATATATGTGTGTGTGTGTGTGTGTGTGTGTGTATATATATATACACACACACACACACACACACACATATATATATATATATATATATATATATATATATATATATATATATATATATATATAATTACATTTCATAAATTCAGAGCATAAAACTCAAAAATAGAGCCAGTACAATAAATGGTCAAATCAGTAAAATATTAAATGACCAAATCCATAAACATAAGTCAGGAAGTTAATATTTAAATGAGTCAGTAAAATATTAATTACACAAACGGCCTAATAACAAATGAAAAAAAAAACAAGCAGCATTAACAAAATACCAATAATGAAAATACTGTAAAGTAACGATCATAAATACAATATCAAGCAGCATAAAGGAACGGTACTGACGTCCTCCTCCAACACCGACGACCATGACAGAGCCGACACGGCAACCATCTCGTCCTCAAGTACTCTCCGCTGCTCTGCTGCAGAGACCTGACCCTCAGGTACGAATACCTGCTGCTGCCCTCGACCTGACTTGTTGCTGCCCTGGACCACCGGTCGTTCCGCCCTCCAGAACCTGACTGACGAAGTCTGACGCCATCCAACAGACGTCAACTCGCCAGCAAGAAAAACAAACACAAACAAAGGAGGCAACAACCCACTAAGGGAACAATCGGCAAACGGTTTTTCCTAACACACACACACACACACACACACACACACACACACACACACACACACACATATATATATATATATATATATATATATATATATATATATATATATATATATATATATATATATATATATATATATATATATATATATATATATAATGTATGTGTATGAGTGTGCGTGTGTGTGTATATATATATATATATATATATATATATATATATATATATATATATATATATATATATATATATATATATATATATATATATATATATATATATATATATATATACTGAATATATTGCATACATATATATAATATATAATATATATAAATTCCCCTTCGGTGATAATTCTCCTTCGGAGATATTCCTGAGGTAGCGTGAATTTGATATTAAGCGACATTTTGTAGCTTCATGATTTTATATAAATCACGGTGTGATAAAATTTTCATAATAAGAGCTGCGTGTTCCAAACGTACCAACGAACTATCATGGCTGAGGTGGGTCATTGCCGAGGCTAAGTACAATTTCCCCGCTCACGACGGGAAAAAACAGTACAGCAGACTCGGTAATGACTTATACCTCTCTTGATGGCGTAGTGGTAACGTCCACTGGAGTCGCTGAATAGGCCCATGTCAAGGGTTCGTGTCCCGATGGGTTCCAATTCATTTATCACTTATATAAATTCCCCTTCGGTGATAATTCTCCTTCGGAGATATTCCTGAGGTAGCGTGAATTTGATATTAAGCGACATTTGTAGCTTCATGATTGTATATATCTATATCTATATATATATATATATATATATATATATATATATATATATATATATATATATATATATATATATATATATATACATTATACAAAACTAGAACAAATAAAATATAATCTTATGTTCGATATCATATGCCCTCACATTTTTCTTAGAGAAGGCTTATACAGAGGCTGAGGAGGATTAGATCTAGAAAAATATTATCATTTAAGTAATACTGACGTAAATTAAAAAGAACTACATTCATTTCATTATATTTATATTTAATCAACAGAATTAGATAAAAATCTTGCAGTAGGTTAATTACAGTTTCATTGTCTCTTGGAGAGACCTACCAGAAGATTAATAAAAATTCGCTGCAATTATAAGTCACTTCTTTCACGAGTTCATTAGAATAACTATTTGTAAGTGTCTCTGAGAAAAATTAAAAACGAAATTAATTTGGATTATACGAGTATATTAAAGGCTAAATCTCGTGCTCATAGCCATTAATATCCAGTTTGTCGGATTCGTCGAATACCTCTCTCTCTCTCTCTCTCTCTCTCTCTCTCTCTCCCTCTCTCTCTCTCTGTATGTATATATATATATATAATATGTATATGTATATATACATATTATATATATATATATATATATAGATATATATATATATATATATATATATATATATATATATATATATATATATATATATATATATATATATATATATATATATATATATATATATATATATATATATATATATATATATATATACAGAGAGAGTGAGGGAGAGAGAGAGAGAGGTATTCACGAATCCGACAAATCGGATATTAATGGCTATGAGCACGAGATTTAGCCTTTAATATATAATCCAAATTAATTTCATTTTTAATTTTTCTCAGAGACTCTTACAAATAGTTATTCTAATGAACTCGTGAAAGAAGTGACTTATAATTGCAGCGAATTTTTATTAATCTTCTAGTAGATCTCTCCAAGAGACAATGAAACTGTAATTAACCTACTGCATGAAAATTATCTAATTCTGTTGATTAAATATAAATGACATAATGAAATGAATGTAATTCTTTTTAATATACGTCAGTATTACTTAAATGATCATATTTTTTTTAGATCTAATCCTCCTCAGCCTCTGTATAAGCCTTCTCTAAGAAAAATGTGAGGGCATATGATATCAAACATAAGATTATATTTTATTTGTTCCTAGTTTTGTATAATGTTTTGATTTAGTGCTCATTATGTAAAAAGTTGGTGAAAGTCAGTGGAAAATTCGTTCAGGAATAATGATGTTGGGGCTGTAATTTTTTTTTTTTTTTTTGGGGATTTTCATAGAAGGTAACGATAACTGTTCATTGTGAACGAGCCGTGTCCCAGATACTTTACTTTATTACTGAATACTAGAGTAACGTATGACGTTACACACTTTTCAAGTCAGCGTTAAAAAGTCATTTATTTTCATGGCGCCTCCTTTTCCTTACTCCAAGGTTTGTAACTTTCAGTCATTGAATATAATCATTTCCAATTGTTGAAGAACCATAATATACAGTTAAATTATTATGTAATATCGTAATAAAACACTGTAATAAAATAGACTGACTGGAGTGACCTTTCTCAGGTTTGCTTCCCCTAGCATGAGGAAAAAGAAAATAAACAAAACATGCTAAAAATAGCAAGCGAACAATGAGAAAAGCGATAGGATAACCTTTAAGAGCAATTTTACACAAGTAAATGGGTGACGCTATGGTATGAAAGGGCGGTCGTATTTTGGTTACAAAAGCTTTGCAAAACAAACATTCATATTGTATTCTGCAATCAACGACTCTGCTGCAGTCTACAGGGTTCATGCAAAGGTCGCCTTGCAAATCACCTATTCACAATTAGGCTATATTTTTTTTCTAACAAAATTTATGCAAACTGGATGGGGGACCTATTTTGAATGGTTGTATTTCAAAAAGTAAAATGTATTTCTTAAGTTATACATATTATTCTTGGTAATTTCATGAAAATTACAGTAAATAAAAAGTTAGATTTTAGTTTACAGAAAAGGAGCAAACTCGTCAGCAGAGAGTTTTGCTAACGGAGCTTTATGCCCGACACTTGCAACTGCTTTATATATACCAAAAGGAATAGCGAGTTTCTCCGAAGTCCTTCGGGGAACATCAGTGAGATAGAAAACAAGATTCTCAGTAAGTCTTGCATAGCAGGTATCCGGTTGATCCAGAATAAGAGAGTTAGGTTCGCATTGTACGAATGTACAAAGTGTTTTATTGATTATATATAATTGTATTTGATAGCATGATAAAGTGAAGGGTCTGAGTTGCCACGAATTTATGTGTTTGAGTGAATATTGGCACCTTTCCAAAAAGAAGGGTGAGAACAAAATTTAATTGTGATGTAATGAAGATTGCTATATATATATAGGAAAGCTCGTCCACAAAGCATGCTGGCCACACGTCTTTTTAATCTTGAAGTACTCAATAATCGTACTTAAAGCGGAGGATAACCAGGAATACAGATATCACTGGAAGACTTATTTTAGAAATTAGAGGCCGGAATAATGATGATTTCACTAAAAGCCCCTGGCATTAAATTTATAAAGCGTTGTAAGTGCAGAAATTGACAAGTTTATTGTCAAGAAACTAAATTTTCTTTCTCGATAGCGATCGCCAGGATAGAATTTTCTCATAGCGCGAGTAAACTTCACTCAAAACATGGGACTTCTAGATTCCTAGCAGTTTTGAAAAAGCATGAATACAAATTGGAGGGGCCACTTTCTCCACTTTATATTTAGGAGCACCAGTAGGTAAGCCTTTGGTAGGCTGGTAAGAACGGTAATTGTTAAAGGGAATGAAGCTTGGTGTGGACATTTACACAAAACTCACCCAAGTGAGGCAGTCAAACTATGGAGAAGGTATTGGCAGGTAAAGGGACACTAAATAAATGATATTAATACCTATCCAGTCATAGCTAGCACAAGGTTTTGTTGATGACTACCAAGAGCAACACTTGAATTGAAAATCAAGAGGAAATAATTTTTTTTTTTTTAACCCACAAGGAACTCTGAAAATGCTACAGTTAGAAATTAAAATGGCCTGAGGAAAAGGAAAACTAAAAAGTATTAGATGATGGTCATGGTAGTTTTAAGCATGCGTTTGCTGTATTGTGATGTGTTCCATTTTCTTGGTGACAGCGAAGACGAGGGCCTCAGCCGCTCACGTCGATATGGCTCGAAAAACATACTTGGTTTTGTGTAATGTAGAGTTCCTTGTAAAGTCCCACCCTCTAGGGGACAATGTGACAGATATTTATAACGAGAAGCAAGGTGGCTGCAGGAAAAAAGTTTATAAAATTTGGCACAAAGTCTGGTCTTGATAATAATGCTGTAATGGTTGCATGAAGGATTGTGAATCTAACATCAGTGATATGGAATTCAAGATCCCTATTTTTTAGTGAGGTAACGATACTTTAACTATAGACCTAAACAAAAATCAAAGTTAAAGTGAGGACTTTAGTAGGTTTGAAAAGGACAAGGGAAGGGGGTCACTGATAAAGACTGATCAGATGAAATCTGTATAATAGCAGGAAAATAACTTCTGAATTTTATGGAACTTATACCCTATTTAACTTTTTTATAATTATGTATCATTATTTGTATAGTGAGTAAAATAGTTATAAAAATTGCAAAGGTTTATTGAAAAAAACATGAAAAGACAAGGAATAACGAGTTCGCCTGACTCTTAGACCAGGAAATAAAACAAGTCGGTGCTATCAGCATTTCTAGGTTTACCATCACGAACATTATTTTACAGGGAGTCCTCATTAGTATGCAAAAGAGGCATAAAACCTTAAAATGACCGAACAATTGATGCCATTCCGATGTAAAAAACGTTTCTAATTTCTGCTCGAAAATTTTCTCCCCATTGTGAGAGAAAATTATTTTGTGCCATGACCTCGTCAAAACATTGTCGTGGAGAGTTGGGTCACCATTTTGAATGATTAAAAACCTTGTGATTTTATGAAGATTATAATTATACATTAAATGTGTATTATTCAAAACCACTTTAAAGAAAGAAAACTGGTTTGATATATTTCAGACCGCCAAATTGTTCTGGGAGAAGTGTTCATTCATCTGATGATATTTGACATTGTTGATCGGGTATTTAATGAAAATTAATATTGATTATACTTTACTCGAATGTATAAATAAAATATGGGTCAATTTTTGTCCTAGAGTTTCTGAAAAGGCAGTGTATAGAGAGTAACAAATATAATTACGAAAATCTGGTAAACTAATAAACTTTGTTTTTGAAAGAACGCTTACACTTCGTCCTAAAGACCAATAGCAGTTATTGTGCATATGTTGCACAATTAAAAGTTACACTGCAACATATGCCGATAGGTTCTTAAGATTCCTTTTTTCTCATATTAGAGTGACAATTGTAAAACACGATATGGATAATATTAAAATCAAAAGTATTAAATCATGAATTGCATACATCAAATTAATGAGTTATTCATCTCTACTCCCTCTTCTTTATTGTTTGTTTTTGGGGCCTAGGCTTCAAAAGGGCATGTAGTTAGTTGCCTGCCCGTTTCCTGTTTGCTTTTGTTGAAACACAAATAGATGAAACATATATGCCGAAAAGAGAAGTCATGTAAATGTTTGTTAAATGAAGAGGGGAACGTGAAAATTAACATGGTTGAAACTCTTGGAGTACGAAAAGGCTGCGTAGAGAAAATCTATTGCAGTTCGCAGTTAGCAATTGCTGCTCAATTAAAACAGATCCCTTCAGAAGCTCAGATGCAAATAAAGCTTTTCGAATATTGCCATTCATACTTTTTATGTTATAATATTTTGATATTCTCATATCATATCGGTTTTCATTTTTAATTATTGAGGAGCAGTTAGGCCTAAAACGTCAGAAACTGATGTTTTGTTTGTCGCTTTTATATATCCTTTTTGGCAATTTTATATATATATAACTGTTGATATTATTCTTGTCTTTTAATGTTCCTTTTATATATAATTATATATTATATATATATATATATATATATATATATATATATATATATATATATATATATATATATATATGTATATACATATATATATATATATATACTGTATATATATATATATATATGTATATATATATATATATATATATATATATATATATATATATATATATATATATATATATATATATATGTATATACATATATACTATATATATATATATATATATATATATATATATATATATATATATATATATATATATATATATATATATATATATATATATATATATATATATATATACATACACGGAACTAAAACAATAAATATTACTGAATAATCTTTAAATAGAGAACATTAAACATTGTCTCCATAAAGTGCAAATTAGCTCTTTAAACAAAAGTCGTTATTTGTAAACTCCGCTAAATCTTTACTCCATCGTCTGATGTATTTGAAATAAATATACCTTTTTTTTATGTAATGTTTGTAGCCTTCTTAGCAATAATTATGCAATTTATTACTCTTATATAAGCATGAAAGCTTCATGCCTCTTTTGATATAGTAACACACATGATCTAGGTAGATACTGCATTACCGAAAGAGAAGTATTTTAAAAGGATTTTGAGGAAAAAACCATCAATATAAAGTTATTTATATCTGTGCAGAAGAGCGTCCGATTGTAATTAAGGAAATGTGTATTCAAATGTAATTTATTGCTACAAAAAAACATCGTAAAGTGGACTGCGTCTCTGCATCTCGTACAAGAAATCAAAATTCTCTTTCGTACGCATAAAAGAAAATGTCACGAATTCACTCCTGTGTGTGTATATGTGTGTATACGTGTGTTTGGTATTGAATGCATATTCGGAACTAACTTACAGGAAGCGCAAAATGATAAAAAGAGAGAGAGAGAAATCTATGATCACCTCTCTCTGCAATGACCAATAAAAAATAACCAGTCATAAGCCATTCAACGAAACAATAGTTAATTTATGCTTCAGAGCCATATTGACTAATTCAGAATTCAGAATATTTTTTGTATGGTGATTTACGTTAATCAAATGTCTACTCACAAAATTAGAACCATTAGTGGAATAAAATAATTACTATCAAACACGTCGGTTATTAAAAGCCTTTTCGCGAGACATTCTGTCCCTAATTCAGTAATTGCTTTGGTCGTAATTTATCACCAGCGTTGAATTAAAGCAATATTGCTCTAATAGTCAAAGCTATGAGGAGTTTCGCCTAATATGAGGGGACTGTTGTTCGTAGGTAGATGCCGGTTATTAAACCATTCATCCAAATGACATTTTCCTCTGTTTACATGTTCGTACTGTCATTGAAGGATTATATGAGGAAATACCATAAGTCGGGATAGAAAAGCATCAGTATTACAATATTAAGCTTTTGATAAACACAATCAGAAATATCACAGAAACGCAAGGTATTAGTAATAAGTATAATCAACTGCTGATCATACATTTCCAACATTGTTTGTATTATATTAATTTCTTTTCTCTTGGTGGAATTAAAGTAATACGAGCAAATAGTTGAATATTCCTGAGACGTATCAAAACTAAGAGGAAAATGCTTTTTGATCTGACACTTTATTTCTGTTGTATAGGAAATCAAAAAGCTCCAGGGGCGATTTAATGCTCTGAATTTAAATTGTGGAGGAACAAACATTTTAATGGCTTGGGATTTAAAGAGAAACTGACACATTCGAAATACTTCACTCACACATGCACACATGTATACGAGTATATATAGGGTGTTTCGAAATTAGAGGCCCCCCACCCTTCCACAGAACAAATGGAAAGTTTTCTGCTATAGCCTATCTCCAAGTACATTATTTTAAGTTTCTATTAAGCTATTTTTCATTTTACATTTCTTGTAATTTCAGACTGAGTGATGGAGTTAGATGCAGCCATGGCTAACGACTCGGAGGAAATCAGATGGATTGACTGAATCCGGGCTATAACCTTCAGAGAGGCACGGAATGCTGGCGCATTCTTCATTTCACGTTCCTGGATAGCTAAATACATTAAAAGAGATGAATCCTTTATTAAAAGAAACTGGAATAAAAATCCATATTACTGTCATCACGAAAAGAGTGAGAATCTTGGAAGGCCTGAAGTCCTTTCTCAGGAGTCAAAAGACATCATAGCTGAGGCAGTGGGTAGACCAAGAGAGTCTCTACATAAATTGGCGCTTGAACTAGAAACAAAAAGGAGAAAGAAGAGAAGTTATAGTGCTGTATATCGTGAGTTGAAAAAAATCTGGTATCAAGCCATTTCATGTTATCAGCAAGCCCAACATCACTCAGCAACAGAGAGAAGACTGTGCATGGTTTTGTGGTTCATTTCTTAAAGATTGGGATGAAGCTGACTTTCTCCATGTTGCTGCATCAGATGAATTCTTCATTTACACAGTCAGGAAGCCAAATCATAAAAATGACATCATTTGGGTTGCAAAGTTGGATGATATCAGCAATGACGTGTACTATCTCCAAGTTGTGAAATTTCCTGAATGTTTGGGAATTTTTCTCTGTTTCACAGCCAAATGGTTAATGTGGATCATCAAAGAAAAAGGACAGTCATGGAATGGCGAATACTTCAGAGAAACTGTGTTTACTGATGGAGTATTTCCTTTCCTCAAAGATCCTGAAAATGTGTTATCTGTTGAAGAAGTCACATTTTTGCATGATAAGGCACCATGTTTCAAGGCTCTTCAGACACAGGAGCTGCTTTGAAACAGTGGTATCGATTTCTTCTCGTCAAGTGAATTTCTGGGTAGCTCCCCTGACCTTAATGTGTGTGAAAACATTGGTAGTATCATAAAAGATCGTGTCGAAGCGCTCACAGTGAACTATGATGGTATACCAAGCCTCGACGACCTGCCAAGAGAGGTGACTGAAGTGCTCAGGGAAATGGAGTTTGAGTCTCAGCTTTTTTCGAATTTGCTGAAATCATACCCCTCAAGAATGCAGGCTGCAGTACAGGCAGATGGAGGCCACTGCATCCTGCAGTACCTGGAGATGGACCTGGGTTTCTCATTTAGCCTTGCAACTTCCGTCTTGTATGCCAGGCATTGGCAATGGATGCATCAATGCAATATTCTTGTTACCGTTGTAGCTTTATGACATCAGGACATGGGACATCAGCTTTCTCTTTGGCATCTCTGTCATACCTCTTGACAGATGTCAGGGGTTCTACTCCTACATCAGTGGACAGCATGTTGACTATTGTTGTCCTTCCACTTCAGTGCCAGAACACCATTACAGCTCCTGTAGTCCATGGTGACTCATTTGGTCTTCTTGCTTTTGAGCTGGGCAGTTGGTATGAGGCCAGGGTTTCCTGTCCTGGTCTCCCTGGCAGTGCCAGCATAGTGGAACTGGTAGGTGTCCCTCAGGTGCTCAACAAACACCAATGCTGGTGAAGAATTTGTCTGCATACAGACAAGTCTTTTTGGGTGCCTGACTGTCCTGAGGAGGGTGGTGACCACTTTAGCACTCATGCTCTTGAGGGCCTCTTCTTCAGGCAACTGGACTGTGTGGGCAATGAAGGTAGTCTGTCCCTGATACATGAGTATATCATGAAATGCCATCTATACTGGCCCTGCAGAAGAACTTGTAGCCCCATTTATCTGGCTTGTTACGGATATACTGACGTAAATTTCCAGCCCTTTGATGAGGTGTTTCAGGGATGCACAGGAAGTTCTTTATGATGGCAGTGATGACTGGCCTGACCTTGTAAAACCTGTCTTGAGTGGCAGTACTTTGCTGGTTATCACTGAAATGAATTCTTGTTCGCATGGGCCAAAACCTCTGAGGATATAAAGTCTGGCACTTGTGGCACCCTTGTGTCAGTGGCCCAGTAGTCCTCAATGGAAAGCAGGTGGACCACGCCCTTGTAGATCAGGAGGCTGAGGAACACATGCATGTCTGATGTGTCAAGTCTTGAAGGGCATCCTGAGGTCGCTCTGCCCAGCATAAAGGTTAGTTTGATAGACTAGGTGCTCCACAATATCCATGTCAAAGAGATCACTGGAGTAGAGGAAAGGGGCAGGAATAGTCAACGTTTCTGCATGTGCCTAAGGTGGCAGTGGTGGGATAATGATGTCCTCCTTCACCCAAATCCTTTGAAAGGTGGCACCCTGGCTGCCAGGGCCAGCCTCCTCATCCTCCTCCTCATCTGCCCACTCCTCCTCCTTTGCTACTGCTGCTTGTGTGGCACGGCCACGCGTGACTACTGGAAAAGAGAAAAAAACAACTCCATATCTATAAGAAACACAAAATGAAAACATCTCTCTCTTTTACACACAGAAATGCATATATATATATATATATATATATATATATATATATATATATATATATATATACATATATATATATGTGTATATATATATATATATAATATATATATATATATCTATATATATATATACATATATATATATATATATATATATATATATATATATATATATATATATATATATATATATATATATATATATATATATATATATATATATATATATATATATATATATATATATATATATATATATATATATATATATATATATATATATATATATATATATATATATATATATATATATATATATATATATATATATATATATATATATATATATATACATATATATATATATATATATATATATATATATATATATATATATATATATATATATATATATATATATATATATATATATATATATATATATATATATATATATATATATATATATATATATATATCCTGTGAATAAAAGAAAAAAGGAACATTAGCATGAGGGCCACAAATGAAAAGAAAAATATTTACCTTTTTGTTTCTTCCTTGGAGGTGACAAGAGGTTCTCCTCTTCAACAGCATCTTCAGCTAAAGCTGTTTCGACGCACTGTTGGTAGTCGTGGTCATTGTCGTCGTCATCGGCATCAATGTCCTCAAAATTTTCGGCACTGTCCTCATCACTATGACTGGGGTCACTTGGGAAAAACCCCCTAACACCTGCGACACAGTAGAAGGTTCCAACCTGAAAAGCGAATGAAAGGAGCAATTATTAGTTAACAGTTTGAGCAAGCAAATAATCACAATAATTATTTTATGAAATCATGATGTTTATAATATAATTAAAAATAATTATGATAATTAAAAAATGTTGTTGTACATATTTGGTGATCATTACTATATATATTCATGCAATGATTATATTAAAATTATGCTATAAGTAGTCAAAATAGACACCAATATTGAATTTTAGAAAAATATTTGCCCAAAAATCATCTATTTCCTGGTTATATTAATATATGGAACGTTTGAATGACCTAAAATATCAATACAATAATCAAGAATGTAATTAGAATCTTCCAGAACATTCAGTTCATGAATATGTACACTTAACGTGAATGGGCACAGCATCCGGTTCGGCATGTTTCATTATCAATCATACATCCCGGTAAACCGGGCACAACATCCAGTACCGGCTGCGTTTTGTGAAACGTGTTTCCTGTAAACTGGGCACAACATCCAGTACCAGCTGAGTTTGGTGAAATGTGGTTTCCCATGAATCAGGCGCTCAGCCCGTACCAGATGATTACACTGCACTTTTTTTTCACACAAGTTTTTCGTAGCGTCAGCAGTCACGTAACTATTCTGGATAACTTTACAATGATCACCAAATATCTATCTATGAACAAACAAGTTTCCTAAGTCTTACCTCCATTGTTCGAGTTTTGATGGCGCCGAAAGTAAGAGCATCTGGGCACACATCTACACGCTTCGTTATCTGGAAGTGGAATGTTTTCTTCGAGGAGTGTGACGCTATGCCGTTCAAGTTACCAAGCTCAAACTTGCGCTTACAACAACTGGGGCGTTATTCTATTGGCTGAAAACCACGTGGTCCAACTAAAGAGATTCGATTGGTTGCGGCACCTCGCCAAACATGACGAAATAAGGATACCCTCTCAGGCTCTTTGCTTGAAAAAGGATCAAGGAATTTGATGTCATTGTAAAGATAAAGAGTTGTAATATATTATGTTATGTTAAAAACGCCCATAAAACCAATATAAAAATTCATAACACGAGTTGAAGTTAGCTGTATAGGAAAGTATTTTGCTACTTTTTTCTTAATATGATGAGCGAATGGAATGCTAACTCTTGCAGCAATTCACTTAATAATAGGAAAGAAGTAAAAAGGCATAACAGAGTATAGACTAAATATTTCTTATTAAAAAAAGGCATCTATTCTCTTAGTGTCTATTCTCATACAATATTAATGATTTAGTTTAAATTAGAACTGAGGAGTTGGATCAGTTTTTTATGAAGTGGACAGTGAAGTTTAGTTTCCTTATAGTAGCAGATATAAGAGACATCATTGGCTTAGGCCTATACCAAATTGTCTGTATCACATGTAATTATTGTTTTAGATTTTTATTGTATGATTTGGACTTATAACAGCCCACAAATAGCATTGAAGGGTCTAACTGTGAAATGAATAAGTCTGTAAATAATTTATTCATATTCTGATCAGAGCATCTAAGATGAAATATGGCGGCAAGCTGTATCGAAATTGGCACTAACTTGTCCACACATGCAATTACCTGCCAGTCAGTCGGAAGATATTTAGGTAACACCATCAGTTCATCCGTTCTGGTGAGTGGACTGTTTTAACGGCTGTTTCGATGAGCTGACAGAAGAAATGACAGGTAAATTTGGGGGTGTTAAGGAGGAGAAAGTGGGAAAGAGAGAGATAGTTTGTCAAATGTCATTCGGAGTTTTTCTAGGCAGCACCGGGTTGGTCAGCTGGTATATATACTGTAATAAATTTCATATATACATATATATATATATATATATATATATATATATATATATATATATATATATATCTATATCTATCTATCTATATATATATATATATATATATATATATATATATATATATATATATATATATATATATATATATATATATATATATATATATATATATATATATATATATATATATATATATATATATATATATATATATATATATATATATATATATATATATATATCTATATATATATATATATTATATATATATATATATATATATATATATATATATATATATATATATATATATATATTATATATATATATATATATATAAATATATATATATATATATATATATATATATATATATATATATATATATATATATATATATATATATTATATATATATATATATATATATATATATATATATATATAAATATATATATATATATGTATGTATATATATATATATATATATATATATATATATATATATATATATATATATATATATATATATATATATATATATATATATATATATATATATACTATATATACAGTGGCATTATTAATATTTACAGCAAAAATGCATAAATAATCTTAACATCAAATGTCTGTCAACTTCAAAATTGTGCGGCAGCCATACCACTGTCACCAGAGATTTGTCGTATGGTTGGCAGATTCCTTGGACCCATATGAGCGGGAAAACTGGCGGAAATTGTCATGCTCGCTGAGCTGTTGGTGTGTAACAAGTTGCTATTCATAAATCAGTCATCTTTGGCGGCCCACAGCTCAGTTTGTCGTTGACATAATGGGACGCCATAAGCTTACAAAAAAAGAAAAGGCCAGTGCCCTTGCCCAGCTGGAGCAGGAAGTCTCTGTGATTCGTGTGGCCAGAGATATTGGTGTCTCTCTATATGATTTACAGTCTGAAAAAGGCGGCAGCTGGATTCCCACCAGGAGTGGTGCCAAGCGGAAACCAGGTTGTGGACGGAAGAATAAGACCTCTCCGAGGACAGATAAAAGATAAAATTCTGAAGAGGAAGTATTGAATAATCCTTCAATTACAAGCTGCACTCAAGAAAAAGCATCGTTCTGCTTGGAAACGTCGCTGTTCGTACGGTGCAACTTTGTCTGCAGTGTGACCTGGGACTACCGTGCCGCCGTGCTGCAAAGCCGCTCCTCACAGATGGCATGAGGAAGAAAAGGCTGGCTTTCTGTAGGAAATATAAAGACTGGACCAAGGAACAGTGGCGTGACGTTATGTTCTCAGATGAATCAACCTTCTGAATGGTTAGAAATGCCAGCAATGTTGTGAGGAGGCCCATATAGTGTGTCCTGATGTCATCACAAGTTTACCGTAAAAATCGTGAAGCATCCACAGAGCGTTATGGTGTGGGGGCATTTACTGGTAAATTCATATAGCTGGCTTGTATTTCTTGCCTAAGGGGGAACAACATATTTAGAAGTAAGGACCACATGTTAGAGTTTTACAGGTTGACATGATGCACTAAGATGGACCCTCAATATTTCATGATCCTTGCTGATTCCAAGCCTAAGCGCATCCAGGCTGTATTGCAGGCTAAAGGAGAGATGACAAAGTATTAATTCATGTCTCTGAATAATAAATAAGTACAGATTTCCGTTTGTTTAATTATCCACAGTAGTTTGCTATTATTTTGTGAAATATGTCAACATTATTTTTGCTGTGAAGATTATTTTTGCCACCACTGTACATGTGTGTATATATATATATATATATATATATATATATATATATATATATATATATATATATATATATATATATATATATATATATATATATATATATATATATATATATATATATATATATATATATATATATATATATATTTATATATATATTGTATATATATATATATATATATATATATTGTATATATGTATATACATATATATATATATATATACATACATATATATATGTATATTTATATATTATTTGTATGTGTATGTATATAATATATATTTATTTATTTATATATACTGTATATATGTATATAATATATATATATATATATATATATATATATATATATATATATATATATATATATATATATATATATATATATATATATATATATATATATATATATATATATATATATAATACATATATATATATATATATATATATATATATATATATATATATATATTGTATATATATATATATATATATATATATATATATATATATATATATATATATATATATATATATATATATATATATATATATATATATATAAATTATTTACATATATTATAATATATATAATATATATACAATATACATATATAATATAATTATATATAATATAAATATATATAATATAATTTATATATATATATATGTGTGTGTGTTTGTGTGTGTATGTAATGCATGCATACAAGGAGAGCGAGGAAAAATAAGGTCGGAAGTAATGGTAGAGAAAGAAAAAACACACAAACCTCAAAAAGTCCAAAAGTAGCCCATTTTCCCTGCAGAGACGAGATGATGTGATTTAATCATCATTTGTTACGAGATAAGAAAGTATTTTGGGGACGCAGACCAGCCTCCCTTAATGAAGTAGTGTACCCGAGAGAAGATCTACGGGTCCTTGGTACTTGGACGCTCTCTGACCGCCCCAGTGCCCTAAGTAGCTTAAAGTATTGTTGATGAAGGGCACTCTGCCGGAATGAATTTGGTTTTGTCTTATCATTTTTCCATTTATATTCATCACATAAGATTGTCATTCGTTTTAAGACTAGATAGTAAGTAATTTTATGTAAAAAAAAAAGTGCCAAATGAAGAATAAACTTCTACGTCCTGTAAAATCATAATTTAGGTATTTATTTTTTAACAGCTAGTTATCGCCAGTAGGTGTACAATGCCTGAAGATCTTCCAGTGTTTTTTTTTTTTATTTATATTTTTATATAGGGAACTAGTTTTAATCTAGGTAACATCAACATCTTATAGTTAATCAACACCCTGCACCAACTTGACATTTGTAAATCTTGTATTACATCTTACGGTAGGCGTCATTTTAAAGCTACACAGCTGTACTTTATCATTATATGTTCGAAAAGGCAAACTGAAGGGAGTAAAGTGTCTGACT
>NC_089781.1:77343305-77345805 GCF_040412425.1 Macrobrachium rosenbergii | reverse complement strand
GTGCTTATCTAAGTAGGTGAGGACTTTCAAATTCTTCCGGTGCCCACTGAAGTGTAGCTGACACAATCACATACTGTTTCCAACGTCACTCCTCATAGTGCTTATCCAAGTAGGTGTGGGTCTTCAAAATCTACTGGTGCCCAGGAGCTCTGAAACAACAGGTTAAGGAATCCTGTTACTCTGTTCCCACGTGGTCAACCCAGTCTTGTGAATCAATTATACTTACAAGTACTGCCATTTCTGATAAGCCAGAGAGTCTGATACACAATCCCGGGGGGACTACCCAGTTCCCTTCCCATTGTGCACAAGCGCCAGAACCTTGCAACTCATTCAATCAATGTCAAAGACTTGCTATTCACGGACTAATAATGTTTCACATTTTATTGATTTGCCTGCTTGATCATCAGTTTTCAGATTAATTTCATGATTGCTTCATTTGTAAATAAATTCATCTTAACGTAACTAGGGACTCATTTCCCATGGCGACCTTCCAATCCCTAACTTAGTTGCTGAGAATTAAGGTAAGTCACACCTAGTTCCCATCCATTTTATTACATTTTAGGTGCTTTCTGTTGGCCCTCAAAGACAGTCTATGATAAAAGCCCCCTTACATTCTTCCAACAGAATGAGATAGGAAAAGTGTTATTATTAAGAGAATAAAAGGGAGAAAAACGCAACAAAATCTCATAGTGAGAATTTCATAAGATAGGCGGAAGTGCACAGGTTCTAAAGTTAGCGACGCAGAGTAGCTGCCCCAAAATTTTGTATCTTCAGAATAGCAGCTGTGCTGGGTTGCCAGATGACTGATCATTAGGAATTATGAAGTGCGTTGCTAGGGATTTATTGCATGTGTTTGCCAGAAACAGTTAGCTAAGAGTGTTGTTCAAGAACAGTTACGGCAGAGAAAGTGTACAATTTCTCTGTCTGTGATGCAGGATTTGAAAGACGTGTTGTTAAAACATGTGTAGTGACCTCTGGCAGTCCGACACCGGACCAGTAGCTGCTCTCAGCTTGCGCATGCGCAAATCAGCAACCTCCTTCACACTCCAAGAATTCCAAGAGTGTCATTCAATAAAAACTTGCATTCAATGTTCTGTAAAGTAAAGGCATTGCTGATGTTAAAGTTAAATAATTCGATTTTGCATTCAAAACCCCACCTTTAGCCAAGAAAGTCGAGAGTTCCTTTTTCTTAAATTCTAAAGCGGCACTGTTATAACGCGGCCAAGATCATGAGTTAGCAATCAGCTGTTCCTGCTCGCCTCAGTTCCACATCTCTCGTTCACGCTGAACGAATTTCATCACTTTTTGCCCTAACGTAACCCTAACAAAATACCTTGATACTTTGAGGATAATTTGAAAACCCTTTGTCCACCATATAATTTGTCATGATGGGAGCTAGCCAGTAAAATTATATAAATAACAAAATCATATGTTGAAAAAAAAAGCAACTTAGCGTAATTTTGCACAACGTAATTTATCTTAAGAATAGGTAGTCATGTAAATCATAACAAATACATTCCATTACCATACGCTCTCAGAGAGAGAGGGAGAGAGATAGGCAGCCTACTAACCACCACCAGAACTCCTCTCCTTCTACGTCTGCTCAACCTTCCCCACCAACCGTCACCGTAGGAAGATCAGCCCATCCCAAGGGACCCTGCCGAGACTGTGGAACTCCAGGGCGCTATTCTGCTGTATATCCTGGCTGCCCGAAGCATATGTCTTCTACCAAGCACGTCAACCTGATTTGTGCCACATCCTCCATGCCTGAGCCACCAGATATGTCTCACCTTGAGCAGGTCTGGACTCAGTCCATCTCAGTGGCACCTCTGGATGGCTCTAGCCTACCAGTGAGCCTGCCAGCTACAGTAGACACTGGCTCAGACATTAGCCTGATTGATTGGGCCCAAGTGCTAGCTAGTATCACTGTTGTTGAAAAGACCAGGTGAATGATGACTTGGATAGAGAAGCAAACCAAGACCATTCCCACAGTCGAACTTCGGGTAACCACCCCTTAGGGCACACAACCTCACTGCCTTGGCGTGGTGAATAGCATCAGGCATGGAGTGGAGTTCCTGTTAGGACGAGACATCCTCTGGTGATGTCTGTCCCCCATGCCACTCTGTTGCCTATCTACCTCCACCAGGGAGGCCACTCCAAAACCACCTGACCGGGACACAGCCACTGTGACAGGCATGCCACCATCAGCCCAACCTTCCTTTCACCAAGGTGTGCAATGGAAGGGACATTCTCCAAACCACTCCAGGCCCAGTCCTCAATCCTCACAAAAGGATGGTCACCAAAAATCTCCTCCCTCACTACGAAGGGAAATCACCTGGTACCGCTGCAAGACCTGCAAAGTAAAAGGGCACTCCGCAAATTGGGCAAGGTGCCCTAGCAAGCAAGCCGCAACGGATACCACCTCCACCACCATTCCAAGAGGCTCTGCCCTCCACCAAAGACAGGAATCTTTGTCTCCCACTACTTCAGGCACACCAAG
>NC_089781.1:77333305-77338305 GCF_040412425.1 Macrobrachium rosenbergii | reverse complement strand
AATGTAATACTATGTTAGAACTAGCTCCTAAATCAATTTCTCCTGGTACTGGGTCTATTTTACCTGTCTACACAAAAAATTACATATATAACCGTCGCTACCACAAAGGCAGTGGACTTTGTATCCCCCACTTACAAGGTTTACTAGGCAAATATTGTTTCAATGAACTTCTGCCCTTGAATGCAATCATTTGTTCATCTATACTGAGGTGATTAGTCAGTGGTGCCTCCTGGAATTTTTTGATAAATGTCTGAGTAGTGGCTTCACTTTCTTTGAAAGCTTGTCATAGATTGGATGTGATGGAGGCAAATTATTAGCATTATCACTGAAATGCAGCT
Source organism: Macrobrachium rosenbergii (assembly GCF_040412425.1). NCBI lineage: Eukaryota > Metazoa > Arthropoda > Malacostraca > Decapoda > Palaemonidae > Macrobrachium > Macrobrachium rosenbergii. The sequence goes on along the minus strand of NC_089781.1, from coordinate 77,337,967 downwards.
TAGACTTTATTCCTTTCCTCTTTTATTGATCATAGTTTCCGAGACTTTAGGGCACTGCATTTTTTTGTTTCCAGTACAATTCAGACCTTGATAATTTGACCATTGACATTGCTGATAAACAACCTAAAAATTGCTCTAATTCTTTCCTATCCAAACCAAGGGGCTTCTCTGGATTTTCTTGAACTGCATACAAATTACTTTGCTCTAAAATGTAATCTAGAAAATCTGGGGTAAAAAAAAATCTGAAATACGCAATTGGCAAATATACAGACACTGAGGGTTCAATATTCTCTTGCCAGTTTGGTTTCTCTTAAGCATTATTTCCATCAGTCAAGTTGCGCCAAAGGGAAACCAAGGTTCGATTTCTTGCTTTGTTTGCTGTATTCCCTACAGTGTTGGCAGGGGTTGGTTCCTCAAGATCAGTTGATAATGTGTCCATTGGTGTTGAATGAATGAGACTTTGCTCTGCATTACTACATGAAGGGACAGAAATTTCATCTGCAGTGGCCACAGGGAAAATCTCTGCATCATGAAGTTCCAAGATGATCTCCTCATCATCAGCATCAGATACATCATCACTGCCTGTATCAGAGCATACAAATGTTGAAACCAAATTCTCTCTCTCTCTCTCTCTCTCTCTCTCTCTGTCTCTCCTTTATTCTTTCTCCCTCTCCCTCTCCTTCCCTCTATGTTACTTTCGTTTATTCCTCCTTCTCTCCTGTCAGTTATAAATCAAGCAGTAACAAGATAGCAAGGTTTGTAATACAAGTGTATACTCATATGCAGTGACGAGTAGACATGAAAACCAATGACAGTTTATCAGTGCTCTTGTGTATATATATATATATATATATATATATATATATATATATATATATATATATATATGTAAATATACATATATATATATATATATATATATATATATATATATATATATATATATTATATATTATAATCATGATAGTTTGACCATCAGGTCTACCCCACCCAACTGCATATTCGCTACTGTTCATATGTGAAGTTTTTCTAAAATAGAACATAATCTTCCAAAATTTTATCATCAGTTTAATAACACAGGTAAATTAGTCTACTTTCAAAAATGCAATCTGTTAGTTATTCAATCTACTTGTAAGTTTTAGTCCCATTTAGGTGTTCCATTGTTAGCACTTTCCAGAGTTACAAGTACTAACTTGCTTCATCTCTCTCTCTCTCTCTCTCTCTCTCTCTCTCTCTCTCTCTCTCTCTCTCTCTCTCTCTCTCTCTCTCTCTCTCACGAATATTGTTTTTTGTTTCATGCACTCGTTAGTTATGTGTATCTACATATTAGACCTATAAACATATAACGCAAACATACACAAAATCTCACAAAAGAACGGAAAAACGAAGGCAATGGACGAAGGGCATGAGTACGTTCAATGGCCAAAGTGCATTGTACAAATAAAACTACTTCCACGTGTAAATATAGGCCTACTGATCCCTACCATATCAACTGTGTCTTCATCTGCTGTACCTGTATCGGAATTATCACTATCTATATCTTGAGAACGACTCTGGCATCCTTTTCTGCTACCATAGGACCGGAAACACTGCATACCTACGATGAGTTTAGTAACATAATAATGACTATGAATTTTGGGTCCATGGGACGGTGCTAGGCAATTCGGTCCCGGACAATTTGGTCCCCGGACAATTTGTTCCCTGACAATTTGGTCCCGACAATTCGGTCCCGGACAATTCAATACTAGGACAATTTACCAGGACAATCGGTACCCGGCTTGTCATTTTAAACGATTAATTTGGTATTTTCCTTAGTTGTTTACAAAGAATATAAAAAGTAGGTGGCAGACCAGGCTTGTCATTTTAAACGATTAGTTTGCTTATTTTCTTACTTATTTACAAAGAATATAAAAAACTGGGTGGCAGACAAATGAAATGATTTTTTAAAAAACTTTTTAGTTTCTTTATTCCAGACTTTTACATTTCTTGTCGTTAAAAGTATGTATATAAAAATAAAATAGTAAAAACCATACATTGTTTGTCGTTAAAAGTATCTATATAAAAATAAAATAGTAAAAGCCATACATTGTTTGTCGTTAAAATGTATCTATATAAAAATAAAATAGTAAAAATTGCCATACATTGTTTGTCGTTTAAAAACCATACATTTAGCCATGTTTTGTTTACGTATCTATATAAAAGTAAAACAGTAAAACCATATATTTCTTGTACTTAAAAGTAAAAAAAAAAAATTTTAAAAATCTTAATATTATGAGCGATTGCTTTAAGGAACTGCATTCTTTCTGCTTGATTATAGCTCTGTACTAGATAAGTGATACGCTTGTCAGTGTGTACTACTTCTTTTTGACTGGTTCATCCCCGTTTCGAAGCTTTTGTAATTTTGTTTTTGCCAAACTCTCTTCACTTTTAAGGGCTTCAATCAATTTCCATATGTTTGGATGGATACTGGAAAGACTTGCTATAAATGTGCTGTGAAAACCTTCCAAATTATTAATTGTACGCGATTCTCCGTTCAAACATCGGTTTAGAACATTCCAAGATTCTATTGAAAATTTTGGATCAAGTCCTCATTCTGGCACCTCTCCTCTCACTGGTCCTAATATGAATTTTCAAAATAAGAGACAATAGGTTGCGGGATATCATCATCGTCAACCAATTCATCAAAAGCATCAGCAACCTGATTTACAGGTAAAAGGCTAGGCTATAAAACATCTCATTTTATGACTAAATATGTCATCTTCGTGGTAACGTACTTTGAAACCTTCAGCTACAATATGTCTGTAAACATTCTGTCCTAAATGAAACAAGCAAAAAGAAATAGTTGTTTCTGGAAACTTATTTGAAAATGCGTTTTGCAGCTTTTTTGAAGTCCATTATCAAGCATCTGGCCCTCGTTATTCACAATTCTTTCACTTTTTGGAAAAGCCGGTTATACGTATTTTGAGACTTATCAGGTAAGAGGGCAAACAATCTTAGAGCACTGAAGTTTTTAATTTGTATATGCAAGACATAAAGTTGGAAAAATATAACAGGGCAACTCTTAAAAGTTCCATCTCCTGCCCTTGTCTCAAATCGTGAAGAGCGTCATTAGTAGCGAAAATTAAAATGCGTTTAACGTCGTCTATGCCACTGTCATACTGCAAAAATATATAGCCATTCTCGATAACAGCAAACTCTCGTGGTATTTGAAATCCATTAATTGTTTGTGGGATCGGTGGATGATTAACCTGATCACCTTTCCATCGTCTCATATTTCGACTAATATGAACTAGTTTCGTCACATCAGCAACTGCGCACTCATTTAAATTTCCTAGTTCTTCTGTTAAAATTGAACGAGTCTACTGTTTGACTTGTGATTGTCCTTTCCTTAATATTTGCAGTATTCAATTTGCACTCACTTCAGCTTTTGTGCTATGATTATGATTTCCATTGTTGAGCGCATGAAAACTAACATCTGAAGTGAAGCCGTGCTTTACAAGACCGCCTTTCACAACGCCAATATATCTTCGTACCATCAGCATTTCTTTATGTTTTTGGTACACGTAGTTTCCTCTATCGACTAATTTTGTATTTCCCTTTTCCGATCGTATGCACTTGCAAGACTCCATTGTGTGAATGATGGGGTGAAACTAGAATAAAAAATCTAACATACACAAAATGCTCAGTAAACTTAGTAAAAAAATTTGGAATAAAGAAACTAATAGTCTTTTTTTTTTATTAACAACTAAGGAATAACCAAACTAATTGTTTATGAATGAATAGTTGGGTAGTTAGTTTATATTATCTATAAACAACTAAAGGAAATAACCAAACTAAAAAAAAAAAAATAATAAAATGACAAGCCCGAGAACGAATTGTCCTGGTACCGAATTTTCCGGGACCAAAGAACCAAATTGTCTGGGACCAAATTGTCCTGGACTGAGTTGTCCGGGACCGATAATTGTCCAACATGAATTTCAGGACACCATGGGACCTTGTGACTAATAAGCTACGTTTGGATTTACGCTCGAAGCACAGTCCCCATGGCCACAATTTACAATTTTTTTCTCACTACTTAACCACTAACACATCACCTGACTGCCAAGATTTTCTCAGTGTCGTAGCTTACCTCCTACACTGATAAATTTGGCCCTGAAATGCGGTAATCCAACCGTCAAGACCTAGCATGGAAACTAACACTTCACCAACACTGTCGTTATAAAACATAACCAAACCCAATGTTGCCAAATCTCATGATGCTCAGATATGCGTGACAAAAGCTACACTGCCCATGGGTGCAAATGAAGAATATTCCATACATTAGGGTCCATTATTTGAAACGTAACTAAATAGTCACGAGGCCCAATATAGGATATATATATATATATATATATATATATATATATATATATATATATATATATATATATATATATATATATATATATATATATATATAATATATATATATAGAAAACACCAAAAAACATTTTTGCTTGTATCATTTATACATAATTATTAGCCTAATTTTTGTATATGTATCTTTATCCTCTCTCATTTTTACGGATTAGTCGGTCTGAACAGTGAGCGTCTTATCACCTCTGCGCAAACAGTTCCACTTAAATTCCAGATCCAGTGTTCACCGTGTAATTAACTTTAACC
>NC_089781.1:77310805-77323305 GCF_040412425.1 Macrobrachium rosenbergii | reverse complement strand
TAAGCCTTCTGTAAGAAAAATGTGAAGCCATATGATATCGAATACAAGATTATATTTTATTTTTTCATGTTTTTGTGTTATTATTTGTTTTGGATGAGTGCCCATTATGTAAAAAGTTGGTGAAGGTCAGTGGAAAATTCGTTCAGGAATAATGATGTCGGGGCTGTAATTTTTTTTATGGGTATTTTCACAGAAGGTAACAATTATTGTTCATTGTGAACGAGTCGTGTCCCAGATACTTTAACTTTAATACTGAATGCTAGAGTAATATATGTTTGAAGACATTATGACGTTACACACTTTGAAGTCAGGGTTAAAAAGTCATTTACTTTTATGGCGCATCCTTTTCCTTACTCATAAAATTGTAACTGTCAGTCATTGCATATAATTATGTAGAAACGTTGGAGAACCGTAATATACAGTTAAATTATTAAGTGATATCATAATAAAACACTGTAATAATATAGACTGACTGGAGTGACCTTTCCCAAGTTTGCTTCCCCAAGCATAAGGAAAAAGAAAATAAACAAAACATGCTAAAAATAGCAAGCGAACAATAAAAAAAGCGACTGAGTAACCTTTAAGAGCAATTTTACACAAGTAAATGGGTGACGTTAGGGTATGAAACGATTGTCGTATTTTGGTTTACAAAAGCTTTGCAAAACCAACATTCATATTGTATTCTGCAATTAATGACTTAGCTGCTGTTTAAAGGGTTCATTCAAAGGTCGCCTTGCAAATCACCTCTTCACAATTTGGCTATAATTTTTTTTTTTTTTTTTTTTTTTACAAAATATAAGCAAACTGGATTGGGGACCTACCTTTAATGCTTGTATTTCAAAAAGTAAAATGTATTTCTTAAGTTTTACATATCTTGTATTTTTTCCCCTTAATTGACAAAATTACAAATGTTTCTCTGTATACTCCTAGAGTTTAGTATGTTGATATTATGAAAATTAGAATAAATAAAAAGCAAGATTTTAGTTTACAGAGAAAGAGCAAACTCGTCAGCAGAGAGTTTCGTTAACGGAGCTTTATGCCGGACAAATTCAGCTGCTTTATATATACCAAAAGGAATAGAGAGTTTCTATGAAGTCCCGCGGGGAGCGTTCGTCAGAGAGAAAACAAGATTCTCCGTAAGTCTTGCACAGCAGGTGTACGGTTGATCTGGAATATTAGAGTTAGCTTCGCATTGTACGAATGTCCGAAGTGTTTTATTGATATAGTTGCATTTGATAGCATGATGAACTGAAGGGTTTAAGTTGCCACGAATTTATGTGATTGGCTGAACATTGGCACGTTTCCAAAAAGAAGGGTGAGAATAAAATTTAATTGTGATATGATGAAGATAGCTAGATGTATAAGTAATCTCGTCCACAAACTGTCCTGGTCACACGTCCTTTTAATCTTGAAGTACGGAGGAGTCGTACGGAACATACTCATTAAAATTAGTAAGAATTCGAAAGATAGCAAGGAGTACAGATATCACTGGGAGAATTGCTTTAGAGATCAGAGGCCAAAACAGTGAACATTTCACTAAAGCAGCCAAGCATTATATTTATAAAGCGAGATCAGTGGAGGAAAGTTGTAGTGCAGAAGTTGATAAGTAGGCTATATTGTTAAGAGACCAAATTTTCGTTCTCAATAGTGATCGACAGGATATTATTTTCTCATAGCGCGAGTAAATTTCACTCAAAATATAGGAGTTCTAGGTTCTTGGAAGGTATGAAAAAAGCTTTATCCACTTGATATTGTAGGAGCAGAAATGGGTTAACTACTGGTAGGCTGGTAAGAACGGTAAGTGTTAAAAGAGATGAAGCTCATTGTCGACATTTACACACAACTCACCCAAGTGAGTCACTCAAACTACGGAGAAAGTATTGACAGGTAAAGGGACACTAAATGAACGATATTAATACCTATCCAGTCGTAGATAGCTCATGGTTTGGTTTATGACTACCAAGAGCAACAATGGAATGGAAAATTAAGAGGAAAGAATTATTTTTTTAACCCACAAGGAACTCGGAAAATGCTACAGATTGTAAATTAGTTGGGTATAGGCAAAATTAAAATGGCCTGAGGAAAGGAAAAGCTACAGAGTATTAGATGATGGGCATGGCAGTTTTAAACATGCGTTTGTTGTATAGTGATGTGTTCCATTTTCTTTGTAACAGCGAAGAAGAGGGCCGTAATGGACCTCACATCAGTATGGCTCGAAAAGATGTACTTGGTTTTGTGTGATGTGTAATGAAGTATACTGGAATTCCTTGTAAATCCCCATCTTATTGGGAACAATGTAACAAATATTTATAACGAAAAGCAAGGCAGTTGCAGGAAGAAAGTTTATAAAATTTGGCACGGGCAAAGGCCGGTTATAATAATATCAATGGTTGCTGGAAGTATTTCGAATCAGACAGCATCAGTGACATGGGACTCAAGATCCCCATGCCTAAGTGAGCTAACGATATTTTAACTATAAACATAAACAATGAAATTAAGTTAGAATGAGGGCTTTAGTGGGAGGTTTGAAAAGAACAAGTGGTAAAGAGCGAGCAGACGAAATTTTAAAGAACAGACCTCAAAATCTTTAAAACCGCAGGATAATAACTCAGCTTAATGGAACTCATACCTCATTTAACTTTTTTCACAAATGTGTATCACTGTCTGTAAAGTAAGTAAAATTATTATGAAAAATACATAGGTTTTATTGGAAAAACATGAAAAGACAAGGAATAACGAGTTCGCTTGACTCTTAAACCAGCAAAATAAAAAGAGTCGGTGCAATCAGCATTTCTAGGTTTATCATCACGAACATTATTTTACGGAAGTCCTCATTAGTATGCAAAAGAGGCGGAAAACCTTACAATGACCGAACAATTGATTCCATTCCGATGTGAAAACGTTTCTAATTTCTGCTCGAAAATTTTCCTGTTCATTGTGAAAGAGAATAATTTTGTACCATGAACTCGTCAACACTGTGTCGTGGAGAATTGGGTCATCGTTTCTAGAATGATTAAAAACCCTTCGAATCTACGAAGATTATAATTATTCATGACAGAAGTATTATTCAGAATCATTTTTTAGAAAGAAAACGGTTAAGTGGGTATGTAATGAAAATAATTATAGATCATGCTTTACTCGATTGTATAAGTAAAGCAGGGGTTGCTGCAAAAGAGGTTTATTTTGAGTCAGTGAATGTCTTAGAGCTTCTAAAAAGGCATTATATAGAGCATATGAAATAAAATTACGAAAATCTGGTAATTAGTAATATCATTAAATTAATTAACTTTATTTTTATAAGAGCGCTGACACTTCAAAAGACCAGTAATCAGTTATTCTGTATATTTTGCAGAATTAAAAATTTAATATGCAGCATTTGCTAATAGGTTTTAAAGTCCCCTTTTTGGATATCAAAAAGGGAAATGCAGAACACAATATGGATAATACTTATATTAAATGTATTAATCATTAATTGCATACATCCTGTTAATGAGTCATATGTCTTTTCACTCCCTCTTCTTTATTGTTTGTTCGCCGGGCCTAGGCTTCAAAAGGGCGTATAGTTCCCTGCCCCTTTCCTGTTTGCTTTTGTTGGAACATAAATAGATGAAAAGAGGGTCCAAACATCAATGCAGAATAGAGAAGCCATGTAAATGTTTGGTAAATGAAGAGGGGAACGTGAAAATTCACATGGTTGAAACTCTTGGAGTACGGAAAGGCCGCATAGAGAAAATCTATTGCAGTTCGCAGTTAGCAATTGCTGCTCAATTAAAACAGATCCCTTCAGAAGCTGCGGTGCAAATAAAGCTTTTCAAATATTGCCATTCATACTTTTTATGTTATAGTTTTTGTTATTTTCATATCTTATCGTTTTTCATTTTTAATTATTAGAGGACGAGTTCGGCTTAAAAGTCGGAAAGCAACTAATGTTTTGTTGGCTTTTATTTTATTTCGGTAACTGATGATATTATTTTCGTGTCTTGTTGAGCAGCTTATGTGTGTGTGTGTGTGTGTGTGTGTGTGTGTGTGTGTGTATATATATATATATATATATATATATATATATATATATATATATATATATATATATATATATATATATATATATATATATATATATATATATATATATATATATATATATACATGATTGAGGAGAATGACAGAGCTACCCACCCCCTGCAAGCCGGTTTGTCCGCTCCGGGTGGGGCGGGGTAGGTAGGTAGGTAGGGGAGACAACAGCCCGGGTTCCAGGGCGCGCTAAGCGCGCCAACAAACTCGCTATTGAATAATCTTACCTGCATATCTCCTATTGAACTGATGTGTCCCACAAATTCTTTAATCCTTGTCTAATGAATTGTAAAGTATTATATATACTGGTTTTGTCTTTATTTTACCTAAGATTTCAGCCGCCTTAGCAATAATTATGCAATTTATTACTCTGATTTGTGTGAGTCTCATGCTTCTTTTGATCTAACAGTACCGTAATCTAGGTAGATATTGCAATAACGAAAAAGAAGTATTTTAAAATGATTTTAAGGAGATTAACATCAATTTAAAGTTATTTATATCTCACTGCAGAAGTGCGTCCAGTTATAATAACGGAAATATTTGTTGAAAACTACAGAAAACATTATCAAACGGCCCTCTCTCAGACAAAAAATCAAAATTTTCTTTCGGAAAATTTTATGAAAATAATATCACATAGTCGCTCCTATAGTTTGGTATTCATTACATATTCGGAAATAAGATACAGGAAGCGCAAAATGATAAAGAGAGAGAGAGAGAGAGAGAGAGAGAGAGAGAGAGAGAGAGAGAGAGAGAGAGAGAGAGAGAGATCTATGACAACCTCTCTCTACAATGACCAATAAAGATAGCCAATCATACGACATTTACAGAAACAATAGAATAGTTAATGCGTTGGAGCCATATTGACTAATTCAAAGTTCAGAATATTTTTTCATGGTGATTTACATTAATTATATGTCTGCACACAAAACTAGAATCATTAGTGGAATGAAATAATTACGATCAAACACGTCGGCTATTAAAAGCCTTTTCGCGAGACATTCTGTCCCTAATTCAGTAATTGCTTTGGTTGTAATTTATCACCAGCGTTGTATTAAAGCAATATTGCTCTACTAGTCAAAGCTATGAGGAATTTCGCGTAATATGAGGGGACTTGTTCGTAGGTAGATGCCGGTTATTACGCCATTCATCCAAATGACATTTTCTTCTGTTTACATGTTCGTACTGTCATTGAAGGATTATATGAGGAAATACCAGGCGTAGGGATAGAAAAGCATCAGTATTACAATATTAAGCTTTTGATAAACGCTCTCAGAAATATCACAGAAACGCAAGGTAGTAGTAATAATTATAATCAACTGCTGATCATAATTTAACAACATTGTGTTATATTAATTTCTTTTCTATTGGTGGAATTAAAGTAATATGAGCAAATAGTTGAATATTTCTGAGATAAAAAAAAAAACTAATAGGAAAATGCCTTTTGACCTGACACTTTATTTCTATTGTATAGGAACTGATATAGAGCAAAAAGTTCCACTGACGATTTAATGCCCTTATTTTAAATTACGGAGGAACAAACATTTTATTGGGTTGGGATTTAAAGAGAAACTGACATAAATCGAAATACTTCACACACACACACACACACACACACATATATATATATATATATATATATATATATATATATATATATATATATATATATATATATATATATATATATATATATATATATATATATATATATATATATATATATATATATATATATATATATATATATATATATATATATAACTTGATGTTTCATATATGTATATGAAACATCAAGTCATTTCTTCTAATAAGGTATTTTCCAGATAAAAAAAAAAAACAGTTGCTCAAAATTGGATAAGCCCCGTGCATTCACGTGAAATTGAACTCTTCATAGACCCCATAGACAGCTGATTTACAGTGCTAAACCTCCTAAACACATTGTGTCATTCATCCCTGTTTTGAGCGCACTCATTCACTCTCTTGATATCAAAGCCTGCCTTTCCAACAAATCTGTTCTGTCCATCTATTTCTAGGTCCTCCCCTTCTCTTCTTAACGAGAACTTAACAACTTGTAGGCTTTAAAAGCTTTTCCCCAAATTGTCGCCCTCCATTCTCTCCACATAACCAAAAGCACCTCTGAACAAGCAGATGTATCTTGTTCCCAATGAAATCCTTTTTGTCACTCAGATGTAAATCTACATTTCTCCATGTTTTAGGTGACCACATGCTGCTTTAACCTCATTTCTGTCATTAACATTTAAACAGTGGAATCCAACGAATCCAGTAGCTAGAAACGGTCCGAATAATTTCAATTTTTCCACTTATTTGTTTTAACAATTTATTTGTTCTCGGGCCTATTTAAAATCCTATAAAACAGGTCAGAGTCAGCAGCGTTCTATTTGCCGTATGTTTGTTTTTTTTTTTTTAACTTAAACCAATTGTTTATTTTTACTTTGAGGTATTTGCTAGTACAAATTTTTTGTATATAGAAGAAAACACACAACACCCATCTTCTTCAAAACGGATTTATATGAAAGAGTATTATACAGTTTTCATAAAGTCGACACATGAATTCAGCAGCCTGAAATGGTCTGAATAATTGTTATTTTTCTGCTTATTTTTTCTTTTAAAAATATTTTCGTCCCAAATTAGGATACGCATGTCCAGAGGTGTTCTCTTGCCAATTTAAAAATCGGCAGAAAACGGGGGTAAAGCTCTGCAATTTTCTCTTTGCCGTATTTTAAAAATTTTTCTTAAGCCCACAGTTGTTTTTACCTGAGGGTGTCTGATTGTAGAAGGATTCTTTGTGTATATAATGAAACACACTTCGTCTTCAAAACGGAGGAGTATTAAGGAATATTACGGACTCTTTATAATATCGACATCTAAGTACTTGGATTCCTTGAATAAGCTCAAAGAATAACATTTTTAGGTTCACGCTGAATCTCATGGGTACAGTCTGTTAGTTGCCTGCACTTCGGGCAAGTCTTTATGCTATTCATTTACTTTCTGCCCAAAACTATTCTACCATTCCAGCACACAGCTCTTTTAAGTGGAATTGATTCGATGCCTGAAAAAAGATCCTTATTAAAGTGGTGTTTGAAAAAGTTTTAATTATTAATTTATGATAATCTGGTGCTTAACGATGTGTTGCTAGATTTAACTACAGGTAGATTATCAGAAATTTCCATTGTTTACCATATCGAAGATTCAGTTCTCAAATAATGCACTGATACGATACACACACTTGTATATATATATATATATATATATATAAATATATATATATATATATATATATATATATATATATATATATATATATATACACCCCCACACACACACACATCTATATATATATATTATTATATTGTAAAGATTAGCGCCAAAATACGCTATAAGCGCCCGCCTTTCTGCTTTGCTCGGCCGATAGATGCCCTCTGTCTATTTTGAACCTGGGAGAAGTAGTAAATACTGGTTCAGGGTAGTTTGAATCATAAGTCGGGGTGGTTATACTCAAGATGTAATCTTTTTGCCCTGGGCAGTAAACTGGCTTTGCATCGTTTTCTTTGGTACAGGTACAGAAGAGGAAGCCGTTTCTTTGATATAGAAGCGTGACCTGGGTCAGGACATCGCCCCCACCCCCGCCCTGTCCAGAAGCAATAAAATGTCAGGGCGAGGACAGCTCTTCCTAACAAAGTATCGAGTTTTAGCCGAGATAACGCTACCGTGCCCCCCTGCCCTCCGTTCGCTCGCCTAATGAAACTCGCCGCCCTCTGCTCCGTGTCCCGATCCACGTGGCCCTCAAAGACTGCAAGCGGGGATTGCAAGTCCCCAAAATCAGGTTCAACGGCGGCCTTTTCATCATCCCAGGGCATCCTTTAGCCCCAATCTACGACTTGGAGCAATACTTACTAGCCCTTCTGTCGAAACCACGTGTATCTCTGGCAGAAGACGAAGCTGGACGCCGACGTCAGCCTTACGCCCCTACAATGTGGTAAAGTACCCAAAACGAGTTGCTAGTCACGTTACTTCGCCCTTGTGCATTTATTAACTTCTGGGCCTATAACTTTGTATTCCCTGATGCTTCTTGGTTCAATCCCGGCCCACGTGTTCACTGCTTCTTTCCTCTAAGTCACAAGTAACGCCTCAAATAAGCCCTTAGCGCCTTCTGCGCACACCCGGGTAATTCATTCTCCAAATTCCAGCATTAGATTTGTAACCTGGGTCCTAATATCGTTTCAGAAGGACGATTGTAGCAGAATTTTCCTTGGTTCGTGTTCCTGGCATTCCCAAGCTTCCCCCCGCCTTCGGGAGGACCTCGGCAGCAGCAATTTAACGTGTTTCAGTTAATTTCCCTTTGATCTTGTGTTATGAAAATATAACTATTTTTATACCCACGTGTTTCACGCACTTCCCTTTGAGAAAGAGCCCTCCACTCCTTGTACAACTCTTTTTAGTTTGTGTTTTATATGTCCTGGTTATCTTGCAAGGCCATTTTAGAGTAAAGTAATAAATGTGGAGTCATAAAAGCACCTGCACCAGGAAACATATAAAAATATATATATATATATATATATATATATATATATATATATATATATATATATATATATATATATATATATATATATATTATTACAGATTTGGCTGTGAAATGCTATTGAAGGAATTATTTAAATTACATTCTGGCCCGAGGGGCATAAACAACCAAATCCGTAATGAAAGGTAACAAAAGAAATCACTTACCCAGTATATTACATTTACACAATAAAGCCAGTTGCCATTGAAAGCCAGTTGTACATGGGTTACTTAAATTACTTTGTTCATACAGTGAGCAATGGGATATCTGAGGGCTGGGATGCAAGCCATCCTGGCAAAATTCAGTGATGTAATCACAAGAAACAGTCAACACAACATAGGAGATCTGGGGTTAGTAAGGAGAATTTCGTGGATCAATTACGTGATGAAATAATGTTGACTGATGTGCAAACCAGTATGACAATTTATAATTACAGCAACATCATACAGGATATTTACCTAGCTTTCAAAATATTACTCAAAATAATTGTGACTTGCAAATGAAGAACCTCGGCCCTAGATGGACAGTCTCGCAAGAGACAAAGGGAGCTAAGGGTGTGGTGCAATGGAGTGAGTGCCTTTTTGAGACAAGAATTGCAAGGTGGTGGTTGCAGAACAGTTTAACTTAATACATAAAGGACACTATCAGTAGAGCTAATTTATCACTATGGAGGGAGATTTTAACTTTGTCTTGAAAAGCAAAGGGTGTTTTATCCCTAACTTAATTCTTGCAAAGAACAATAAATTGTTTAGTGTATACAGCAAGGAACACACAAATGCATAGTAGTGGGAGCTTAGGAGGTTCACTTGGAGGGGAGAGAAAAGGAAATAGAAATAAGGAAGTTCAGTCATAGGGAAAGATTATTGATACTCAGAAGTTAATTCACAGACACATACCATGTTATCTTCAACGTTACACATAATTTGCCATGCAAGGCAGTGCTGATCAGTCTTTCCTCAACAACTGAACGGGTTCTTCTACCCTTTTGGATACCAGTGACTTCAGAGAAAAGGAGTCGGTACGTCTCCTTCTAGGGAGACCAGGCTCATGTCTGCACCGGACTGAGGTTGGCTGTTGACTGCTTGGCAGAGCTGGAAAGGGCTTGGCTTTGCCCCTGGGATAACACTTGGATGGAATGCGTTCTTAAGACCCGTAAATAGCTCAAGAAAAGATTAGAGTTGTAAGTCACCTCTATAACAAGAGGCATAGAGGCTAACTATCATTTGGATGTCCTCATGTTGAATGTCTAGTACCTGCGTTGACCTTTTTCCAAAAGCCCTCCCAAAACTCTCCTCTTGTAGGGTAGTCTGTAGCCCCATCCCTGGGTCCTAGTCTGACTATCTTATCCACAGCAATCCCCTCCTTATGGCTTCTTGCAATAGAGGTGGTGGTGTAATATTTATAACAAATATATATATATATATATATATATATATATATATATATATATATATATATATATATATAGCCTGTTTATCAATTTTAAACTTAACTCTATTTACACCTTATTACATCGTGCTTTATCTCTAACGTCAGGATTGGGTCCTCTTTCACCAAGAAATCGTCTTCTTACAACAATACTTCACCAATAATTGTTTCCCCACTTATGTTTTTTACAGGATCCTCAAAAATCTTCTAAATAGAAAATTCTCCAATAAGCCAAAGTGTTATAATGTGCCTAAACTTCCATTATATGCAACTTTTCCCTTCTTATACGATGACAACTTTCGAAGGGATTTCATGAAAATCGTCCAAAAATATATTGAGGGCCATCGATCTTAAACTAATTCATAAGAACCCAAAAAAGTATCGGCTCTCTTTTCAGATTTAAGGATCAGCTACCGCCTTTGATGTCGTCTGGTGTTGTCTATACAATTGTCCTAAATGTAATTTAGGAAAATATATTGGATCACCAGGCGGCTTCTCAAGGTGAGGCCGATTCCACAGAGGGATAAGTTATAGAACAGGGTGCCGATTAACTAACCCAGAATCCTCTAATATACGTAGCCATACCATTAAATGCAAAACAGATATCAACTATGAAGATTTTAAGATTATTGGTTATACAAGCAGTCCTCATGAACTACTTATTCTCGAAACACTGAATATTAAACAACGAGTTCCCTCACTGAATTGTCAAACAACTGCTGTACCCTTGTTTTGTCTTAACTCTCTGCCTTTTTCGAAATTTTTTGTTTTTTGTGTGTGTGTATATGGGTGTTTTATACTTAGTGTGTCCTTGGCCTCTGGATTGGTAGGTTACCCTCCAGTGTTTTTTAAGTGCATCTGTATTTAAGTATGTTGTCGGGTTTTTTACTATTTTGTTTCTAAGTGCGTCTGTGCTTGAGAGTGTTGTCTGTTCTTGATAATTTTATCTTTTTGTGTTCTATTTTTATAAATTTTCCTAGCTTGCTTTCTACGTTTTTAAAGTAAAGTCTTGTATATAACTCTTTTAATTAATTTATATTAATATATTGTATTTTATTGTCATAGATCTCCCTGATGATGTGATTAAGAATCATGAAACGTCGGAATAAATGGTTATTGTGTCATCTGCTTCTGTGTTCCTGCCCTTGATCTTGATGCAAATGTGATGTGCGCTGTGTTCGCCTTTGCTCCATGGTTATATATATATATATATACTTTTAGGGCATAGTTTTTCTCTTACACAGTTTTCGTTAAAAGCAATGGCTTTAGTGGCGTCAATAAGTTTCTTGAAGGTATCTTCATACCGACGGAGTTTTTTCCGATTCTCGTTCGTCAATTTTTGGTGAAAAATGCGCAGACTTCCTTCTTCATTTATTGATTTTTGTTGCGAAAACTGTTTCGCCTTTATGGCATTATCAAGCTACTATTGACTTACAATGCGGCCTTTCAACCTTTTATATCATCGTGTGGGGAGAATGACCTTGAGGTCTGGGTACTGGTTGGTCAAGGGATTAACATCATAACCATTTCAGGGCGTTTTTTGGGTACAAAGAACAGGAATGACAACAAAAGTGAAAGTTTAAACATGTGGTTAAATAAATATTCAAAATATAATACCGTGCACTAGTGTTTCCTTAAATATGTGTTTAAAATTTAGTATAATCTTACATGTTAGTTTGCAAATACATAAAATAAGGTACAAGAATAAATAATATTTTATAGCATATGTGAAGGTACAAATAAACAAATGTCTGTTTATACATATAAATGTGTATAATATTAAGGTTGAGTGTATGTGTGCTTTCAAATGGTCTACGCTGATTAACGGCCGGAGGTTCGTGTTGGGCGGGACCTCAGCGACTTGAGCGAGCAAGTTACTTGGCCTTCGCTGGGTGCTCTTGCGTCCTGCAAGGGGCGCAATGTACCCGGTGGTTTGGGGCGTGCTGTCTGGTCCCTGTTGGCTCGCGCATTCTTTCTCCTGCTGGAGGGGAGTATATGGTCCGACTCTTGTTAAATATTCATATTTATACATAAATGTGTAGACGCACACATACACTCAAACTTAATATTATACACATTTATGTATAAACAGACATTTGTTTATTTGTACCTTTACATATGCTATCAAATATTATTTATTCTTGTACCCTATTTAATGTATTTGCAAACTAACATGTAAGATCAAACTAAATTTTAAACACATGTTTAAGGAAACACCAGCGCATGGTATAATATTTTGAATATTTATTTAACCACATATTTAAACTTTCACTTTTGTTGTCATACATGTTCTTTGTACCCAAAAAACGCCCTGAAATGGTTGAGATGTTAATCCCTTGACCAACCAGTACCCAGACCTCAAGGTCATTTTCCGTACAAGATGATATAAAAGGTCGAAAGGCCGCATTGTAAGTCAGTA
>NC_089781.1:77273305-77305805 GCF_040412425.1 Macrobrachium rosenbergii | reverse complement strand
CACATATATATAATATATATATATATATATATATATATATATATATATATATATATATATATACATATATATATATATATATATATATATATATATATATATATATATATATATATATATATATACATACACATATATATATAACTCCAACTTCCATATAACATATAGGAACAAATAAGATTATATATATATATATATATATATATATATATATATATATATATATATATATATATATATATATATATATATATATATATATATATATATATATAAGAGAGAGAGATAAATGTATATATACCTCCAACTCCAACTTCCAGGTGAACAATTGAAACGTTGTGTACTAATCTCAGGAATCACTAAAAATATGTAAACTTTATAAAAAAAAAGTAAAGATTTTTCAACGTTTCGTAATAAATATAAAATCTATTCCACAAACTAAATGTTGTTCAATCTTGTTAAATAATCTGTATGTAATAAATTTGCATTTTCTAATATTCAATGCGAGTAATTAGTTTTTAGCTTCCTTGTGGTAGGTTGTCACCTGCCTTTTCCTTGTTCTTTTAGTGTCATTTTATTCTGAATATTTTGTTGTAATTCTAATTTATGACTCAAATTTTATTATTTTACTGGTCGGCTTGTCCACTGTTTGCAGCCTTAAAAATGCAGCTGAGTTGTGAAACGTCGGCTTATTGTAATAAAATTGGATAGTGTCTTTCCCTGAACCCCTTGGATTATATATACTTCTGTTTTTGTATATATGTATATATATATATATATATATATATATATATATATATATATATATATATATATATATATATATATATATATATATATATATAAATATATATATATATATATATATATATATATATATATATATATATATATATATATATATATATATATATATATATATATATTATAGTGTGAACAAGTCCAATTATTTAGAATTAAATTAGTCAACATGTCGCTTTTGCTCCATCTCCATTTAATGTTTGCAGTGCAGTGCTTGTAAATCCTGTGGATATGATTATGTAAAGTGAGAGCCTTATCTCATTCTCCCAGACTGAAACGTTTAAGTAATCTGGACCGTAGTTTTCACATCCGTAATTTACTCAAATCCCAGAGAATTACGATCGGCGAAGTTAATTACCGTTATTTTCAGAAGAAATCCCTTTCATCAGAATAGGAAGAGTATGCAAGATGAGACTGACCCAGTTTTAAATTGACTTCATGAATAAGGAGGTCAAGTTGGAGGGCACAAACAACCCCCTAAGATCGGTCCTTCTAATTTAAATTGGTGCAATGAACAGAAGGTGCTCCATATCTGTGTAAGCTTTATTACTTTCAGTGTACTTAGAATTTATGTTGGTAAGCATGTATTTTTTTCGGTTGCCCAAAATGTCTGTTACGATGTTTATTGCTTAAGGATAATTAGCATTACGATAAAATATAATGGGAAACTGGATCACTTTCTTTTTTTTTATGTTTTTTCCTGAATTTATATTACATTTGTCTAATTACATACACAGATTTATGCAGATATCACTATGTAACGCGAAACCTGCATATAATTTATATATATATATATATATATATATATATATAGATATATATATATATATATATATATATATATATATATATATATATATATATATATATATATATATATATATATATATATATATATATATATATATATATATATATATATATATATATATATATATTATATATGGATGTATGTATGTTTGTGTGTAAGTGTGTGTGTGTTTCTGTATGTTCCAGCATAACTCTGAAACGCATTGAATAATTTCAGCCAAACTTGGTATACATATGACTTACTATCTGAAAAAGAATACTGTGGGGTGGGGGAGGCATCACTAGCACCGAAGGACATCAGAGGGGGTGGGGGTGGGAAGGGCTTCCCTGAAACAGGGCCAGTTCTGCCAGTAGGCTTAGCAACTAAATAAACTCTAGGGGTTTATCATATCTCATTTCGGTATACATATGACTTACTATCTGGAAAAGAATTCTGTTGGGGTGGGTAAGACATCACTGGGCCCAAAAGGGGTAGGGGTGGGAAGAGGGTGACATGTAAAAATAACCAAAAACGACAGATATTAGTGAAATATAAAATGTCAAAAATGTTGGGCAGTGTAATTGAAGCAGCTATCTTAACAGGAAAATGAGAGAGTGAGAGGGAGAGGAAGTGTGTGTGTGTGTGTGTGTGTGAGAGAGAGAGAGAGAGAGAGAGAGAGAGAGAGAGAGAGAGAGAGAGAGAGAGAGAGTTTATCGGTTGTCATTCATAGTTTTCCCGGGCATTACCAGGTTGTCAGCTAGAATATATATATATATATATATATATATATATATATATATATATATATATATATATATATATATATATATATATATATATATATATATATATATATATATATATATATATATATATATATATATATATATATATATATATATATATATATATATATATATATATATATATATATATATATATATATATATATACATACATATATATATATATATATATATATATATATATATATATATATATATATATATATATATATATATATATTTTTTGTCACTTAAACATGCATGATTTTTTTTTTTATAAATCGAGGAAGTAACGCGTCTCACAGCAAATGAGAAATTGGACATGATGAGCACACCACGAAAGCATCAAGTCCCAAAGAGAGAGTAATTGCCAACGAAGAAGGAGCTGCAGATTATTTTACATCAGTCGCCAGGAGAAGCGCATAACAGATGTTGCATGTTCACTAATGGGTTGCTTGTCTTACAATCTACTATTTTGTTTAGGAGCCGTGGACTTGAAAATTTGAATCTGGGCCTTTGGAATCCTGGCCCGGCCAGATACGCTTTGGTGTAGGCTAAGTTATCCTCAAAGTGGCGTGAATTCGAGTAGACGAGAGAAATATTTTATACGTAAAAGAACAAACAAAATCATTATGATATTCTAGAAGTCCATTAGCTGTACTTATATAAGCATCAGCCTTGCTCTGTTATTTTCCGACTTTTTGCAAAGCCTATCTTTATCATCCTTGAACTGTCATGTTTTAATTGTTTGCAAAACCTATTTCTTCTGTACTGCTCCACCTACTCTCAGCCCAGCTAACGATCCCAAACAAAAAAGTAAACTACAAGAGGCGCAACCCATTCGTGCATCATACATCATCTTTATGTGGTTTTCTTGGCAACTGCTATGAAATAATATGCAGGGCGTTCTTCAGTGGCTTATACTCTCCCTCTGGGTCTTGTTGCTTTCTTGAAGTGCTCAACGTAACGGTGGAGTATGTCCACTTTCTCACTTTCTATGAGGCGAGTTTGTTTCGCTTTTCAGTTTTCTTTTAAAGCGAGTAGTTTATGCGTTCGATAAGTTTACTAGCTTGGAAGAGCGTACTCTTGGCCGAATTACCTTTTGTGATTAAATGTTCTCATCTGATTATGTATAACTACTTGAAAAATTACGTTCCTGATTGAATCTTTCTCATATATTGAACACACATATATATATACACACACACACACACACACATACACATACACATATATATATATATATATATATATATATATATATATATATATATATATATATATATATATATCAAACAAAACAGTAAAGTGACATAGAACCAAAACTTGAAGTACAAAACTTTTTTTTTAGGGTGTACTTATTTGTTTTCACAAACTTTACGTCACCCGTCAAAGTTTACACATGAATACCAAATCACAATTATGAACAGGTTGATGACTGCATTACCGAGTTTTTTACTTGATGACAAGGGATAATGTTCTCTAAAGATAGTAAATTCATAAAATTAATTATAATGTCCGGAACAGAATCTGTGACAGTAAGCCTTCTTTAAATGTAAAACAGTATGGGAATATACAATAATTGCTTTGTTGGCTTCAGTACCCTAAACACTTATGACGCCTCCAACGCAAGTCATTGAAAACTCAGAAATGATTGTAATTGGGGCAGAACTTTCTCCCCTTGTTTCTGGCTCGTAAATGGAGTTGGGCTTCTTGTGTGACTCTCACTCGGTCTTTATTTCGATTATGGAAGGAAACTTCTGTTCAATTATTATTCGAAGCGAAGTTAAAGGCTATTTCGCGAAGGGAGGGTGACAAAACCCTCTTAATCCAAGACGGTGGTCAATTGCTTTCTTTGCGTTCGACTGGGGATCTTCACCTTCGTAATTTGAGTAATCTGGATTCATTTTGACTTAATCACTTGACTGGAATCGTTGCTGTAACGATAGATTACAAAAAGCCTCTAATAATCAGAAAGAATGGAGACTGCGAATTATATATGTATATATATATATATATATATATATATATATATATATATATATATACATATGAATTTTATATATATAAGCATGTATATAAATTATACAATATAATATATAATTTAATGTATATATATACATACATACATATACACACACACAAATATATATATATATGTATATATATATCTATCTATATCTATATATATATATATATATATATATATATATATATATATATATATATATATATATTCATAATGTATATATATACATACATACATATACACACACACATATATATACAGTATGTGTATATATATCTATATATATATATATATATATATATATATATATATATATATATATATATATATATATACACTGTCAAGGATATATCCTTCCCTCATGTAGATGCCCGTGCATCATTAATTTAGAAATGCAGTTTGCTATTCATTTGACTGTCGGGCCGGGAAAACTGGCGGGCGACGAGCGGAAACAAGCATAGTTTGAACCAGATCAGAGCTGTTAGCACCAGTGGGTAGCAGATAGGCCTCCCTTCCCCCCCTCAATCGTCCGATCAGGGGAACAATGGGACCCCCTTTTCACCCCCATCACGTGATGTGGGATTAGTTAGCGCCTGGGACGGGTTAACAGGCATAATGGGACTAGCCGCCAAGTAGGACTTTAATCCTGAAGTACTTAACTTTAAGAAATCTTTTCCTCTGCCCTCTTTGCTGGTTGTCTTGACGTGTTTGCAGGTCCGATCGGTCTAAAATTTAAGACGCCGTGTTTTGGAAGAAGCCAGAGCCTCATTCGACTTCATCAGGAACGCACGTCCCGCGTTCTTCTCCGCTTAAGCTGGTTGAAACTATCTTCGACGAATGGCCGAGTCGATTGTTTGGCGCCGAAGTTATTAGACAAGGTTCGTACATCGCAAATAGTCAATAAGCCAGCCCTTTCCTTCCACTTAAACCCCTTAAATTTCCCATTCCTTTAAACTTTAACTCCTTCCTCCACAAAGCAATTTTCCCTTGTTAAGAGTCCTACTTCGGCCTCCCATATCTCGCCCATAATGTGCCTCAAATTTCAGTAAAGATCCCGTGATAATCATCCAGTTATTCCTTCCCCAGTGCAACTAAAGGGTAAATTAGTCTAAGTGTTTAAATTTTCTCTTTGTGTGAGGGCGAGCACGTGTTCCTTGTGTTAAAAGCCCAATCAGTTACGATTCCCATACTGTGCTTACGTGATTTCCTTGTAATTATCTGCTGGGCTACGCAGTGGTTAATATTTAACATGTGCAATATGTAACATTTTGTAGGGGGATTCCATTTCCTCCAGTGTGTGCCGCCGTTCTAATCCAGAACCTCTCTTGCAGGAGAGACCCACCGCTCCATTGCGCTCTGTGTCCGATAATTCTGACTGCTATTCAAATCCTGAAATATTCCTGGTCGCAGTCCGATTATCGAAGTCCGTTGTGGCCCGCCAAACTTTATATGAATTAATTTCCCCATCCTGAAGTTCAATCCTTCGCAGCAATTAATGAAGAGCCTTTTAATGTAATTTTGGCCTAGCCAGGTTATTATTATTATGACGGGAATAATTGTATTGTACACTGGCCCCTTATTAATTAGCTTGCTTGTTGCCAATCACTGCAGTATTGCTCACTGTATATGATTAATGAGCCTGCCCATTGGGTACCATTTTGCATTGTTTGTCTCCTTGCTTCATTGCTAAATCTCTGTAAATAAACCCAACTGTAAATATATAAATATGTAAATATAATTATATATATATATATATATATATATATATATATATATATATATATGTGTGTGTGTGTGTGTGTGTGTGTGTGTGTGTGTGTGTGTGTGTATGTAATGCATGTAGGCTATGTATATATTGACAAAATTTACATTCATTTAAATTTATTCAAAATATATTAGGGCTTTAATATTTTACCTTTTTCAATCTGAATAATAATAATAATAATAATAATAATAATAATAATAATAATAATAATAATAATAATAATAATAGCATTGCTGGGTCTTTAGAATCACACGACCCGACGTCAGCCGAGGCGACGACTCCTAAACGAGAAAGGATATTGCAACAGGAGCATCCCATTTGCGGATCATATAACATCTTTACAGCTCTTCCTGGCGAAGGATATGAAGGAATCTGGCGGGCCATCGTCAGCACTTACTCCATCTGGTTGTTAATACTCCCTGACATGCATGACGTGGTGGTACAATATGTCTGGTAAACTGACTCGCCACGAGTCGGGTCGTTTGTATATGTTGGTGCGACTGTTCTCATTCGGAGCATTTCTCTGGGTTTTTTGTTGTTGTTTTTCCAGTTTCTTCGCGTATTTCGCACCTGTTAGAGAGAGAGAGAGAGAGAGAGAGAGAGAGAGAGAGAGAGAGAGAGAGAGAGAGAGAGAGAGAGAGACTTTGTTTTGATTTTCTCTTTTGTTACAGTGAATGCATGTATATTGATGGATTTATTTGAATTTTTTCACGTGCATTTTCCGTTGCAATTAAATGACTTTTAATAATATATAACCTTGCTTTAGACTGGATAAGTGGTTAGTGTTAATTGCTCTTAACTGGAGAGGGGGTTTACTCCTTTAATGAACACATGTGGTTTGCTTATGCATGATTTGTAATAATTATTCAGCAATTTTACATTTTTCCCAGTACAGCAAGAATACATATTTATAGGAATAATCTACTTGGTTTCCATGTAAAACCGAAATATGGCGAACATGCTTGTCCTCTATAACCATTAAAAAAATTAGCAGCAGTAATCTGATAGCAATATTAATCGGAGTGTGCTATGAGAACTCATAGTTAACTAGGTGGTTTGCTATTCTATTGATCTATGCGCCATCACCACTGGATGGACATTGGTATTCTTTCATTGGAATTTACGATAATGAGTAGAACATTATCACAATATTTTTTCCTATTTTCCTTGCGATGGGTTGCTTTTATTCTGTAAATTGATAACATTACTTGTTTAGATTCAAGATTGTTTTTTTTTTTTTACTTTTGTCAGTTTATTTGAATTGTTTTCTTTTCTTTTAAAATGAATGCCTAAATGCGGAAAGGTGATAAGCAATATGAATTAAAAAATATTTTTACTTCATGAGGACCGGTTCTTAACATCTTCAGGGAGAGGGAGAGAGAGAGAGAGAGTTGAAAAGATATATTCACTTACTACTAATAAGGAAAGCTTGTTTCAAATCGGAATGGTTACCGAGCGCAGAGTTTTTAAGAATGAATGAGACTTCATGAGGAAAGGTTTTTAAAGCCTTCATCGATAGAGAGAGAGAGAGTAGAATATAAGAAATATTTACTTACTAATCATAAGGAAAGCTTGTTTCAAACCGGAATGGTAACCTAGCGCAAAATTCTTGAGAATGAGAGAGACTCAGGCAGGCGCTTTCTCCTGCTGCGCCGAAACCCAAAAGAGAGCTTAACTCCCTAAGAGGGAAATTATAAATGTTGTTCTCCTCCAACAACGGCGGTTTATGGTTCCCCATTCCCTATCAGAGACACACACACGGCAGGATAAAAGTCTCAATGACTTTTACGATCTGAGGAATCGTTTCCCTTAGTATCCTGTTATCCCCCGTAAGCTCTTTTTTATTTCTATTATAAAAATAGGTTGGCGTGATGTACCTAAGTCTGAATTTCCTCTCATGTTTGTTTGAAGCTTGATTATGGTTCTTGCGCTTTCTTTCTCCTTTTTCTTTTCTGATGTGTTCATGACATGCGAGCGCCGTGTCATAGGGGTGGAGCGGCATTGTACACCTCAATATTGCTTGTATTATGATGCTATTTTCATTTCAAGTTCATCTTGCGACTAAAAATGGTTTTTTACAATCCTTAAATTCTCTTAATATACAGTATATATGAAATATTCGCTATTTGTTTAGTTCCTTAACACTCAGAGAGACTGTTACTTGATTGCTTACAGGAATGAAATTACAGTATGAGTAAAATAGACTAGCCTATTGGGAAATGTTCCATTGATTGGTAAAATCAGATTGCTTTGGATAAATGACATCATTTAACACAAATCCTGTATTATTAAAGATGTCTTAGGTAACAAATATTGAATTTAAACTTCATTATTAGATACCTCTAGAGTGATGACACGAATTATTTCAGAGAGTTGAAGAATTATTTAATATAAAAAAAAAAACAAGCAAACATGATCTCGTAAAAGAGCACTTGAAGGCATAAAACAATTTATAGCCAACGCCATAAGATCTCCCCCCCACCCCACCTAACAATTTCCCCCTCCCCTCCCCAAGAAAACAAGCTAGACTAACAAAAGCAAGTATCAAACAAAGACAGAAAAGGAAAGAAGAAAACCGCACGCTTTCCCCCAGCGAAAGAAATGAGTGTATCATTTACTTGTCTGATGTACATTAATGCCATTTCCTCTCTTTTATACTCTCCATTTCTCCACCTGACGCGTCGTGGAGTGCGCACATGTCTCTCCCCGCTCTCTTTTAGAACGCGGTTCTGGTGTTTCAATGGCTGCTTTATAAGAACATAAAGAACAGCTGGACCTGGAACACTAGTGGCGTGGCGGGTCATTTTGTTACCCCAGGCTACGGGGTGGGGTACTGCGTGGGGGGAAGCACACAATGCCCCCCACAGCCTCCAGTATCTCGACTTAGGTCAGATGTGTCCCCGGGATTAAAATTGTAGAGTAATTGGCGTTTGAACGAAGTGGAATAACTTTGAAGATCATTAGTGAACTGAGCATCCATCGACTTGGGAAATGTATGTGCGTCTTACGATTTTCTCAATTTACAAACTACGAGGACGAGGACATTTTTCTCAGAAAAGGATATGATCAATGTGGGTGCAAAATTGAAATAAAAAAAATGGAATAAATATTAAAAGGGATAATATTACTTTCGAAGATAATGAATTTTGTTTCTATTATCTTATTTGTTTCCATGGATGATGCGTTTGTTTAACTGTCGTATTTATCTCGTTGAAGATTATCGGTCCGTTGTCTTTGTTGATTGTTTTTTCTTAGTTTACCGTCAGTTTTACCATGGCCGACGTTGTCAACGTGAACACATTTTTCATGCTTCACAGAAATAATAATTTGGGATAGTTTATTTCTTGTCTTTATTTATTTATTTTTATGTCCTTATTTCATTATTTGATTTTTTGTGCAGACTTCCTCATACCTGGATGTTCGTATACAATATTATTAAGTAAATCTGGCATTGCAACAACTCTCCACCCTTACAACACACAGTTGCAAAGCAAAGGGGGCAATAAAATGTATAGATAGATTAAAGATATAGTAAAAAGATATCTATGATTACGGTTTTGCAACATTATTCATGAAATCTACCAGCTTAACAATATGCATTTCTGGTAATGCAAGGGAACAAGAAAATAGGAAAAAGAATCTGTCTCGAATTTCGGTCGCAAAGCAACATCCAACGAACAAATTCGATTTGTGCGAAGAATCAGCTTCCAGCCGTATCTCTGGGACAAGCCAGGCCTCGAACACTGACAGCAGTGACAGCTCATCATCCAGGTTGATGATCCATACTGGTGCCACTTTTCAGTGTGGTCTCTGCTTTGTTGTTTGTTACATACTTCTTCTGTGGTATTTTTCGTGAGTTGGGATAGGTATTAAGGTACTCTTCCCCTTCCCCTCCAAGTAGTGACATTTAAATGCCAAGGCACTAATTTCTTTTTTGTATATTTTTTTTTTGTTTTTTTTGTTTTTAGGGAACTAAAAAATTTAGGGTTACCTGGATGCTGACACCCGGACGCCAGCATCTGCGACTATGTACGCCGAAGTTCGAAATTCAATCCCTTTGCTTCCCCTAGATGCCGACATTTACACTTACTACTCCTTTGTTTTATAATGTATATTTTTGTCTTTATTTCTTCTTTCTTTCTTTGGCTTTGTAATACAGAGACACACGGACGCATGACTTCTTTTTTATTTACATGTACCTGGCTTCATAATATTTTCTTATATTTCTGAGTGGCATCTTATTTTTTATTTTATCTTATCTTATTTAGTTTTTTCGACTGAGTAGTTTTGGCATTAGGAGATGTCAACTTTAGTACCAGAATACATCAGGCTTTCTAGTACTCATACGTTATTTTATAGTGATTTTTATGGGTTTAGGAAAACTTTAGGCTTTCCTAGACGCCAAAATTTACACCTACATACAAAAAGCTTTCAAATACTCCCCGAGCCTTCCAAAGGCCTTTCTAGTATGCAATGAAACACTTCCAAAGACGTTCCCGCCTTAAAAATAGAGGAACGTAAAAGGGAGGAAGAGAGTAACGCTGCGGAAAATAAACTCAGAAAGGGCGTCAGACGCTCTAGAGCAGTGAAATAGGAATTGAAGATAAAGACAGAAATGTGCGAGGTTGGAGAGCGTGTAAAAAGATTAGACTGAGTGAGAAGGATGGGGGGTGGTAAATAGAGAGGTGGAATAAAAGACTCGAATAAAAAAGGGGGAGGAAGACATTAAAGAGAATAATAGGGAGCTGCAAAACTGGAATCCAGAGTATAAAAACGGAGATATGATTGATGTCCCCAGGCCTGAAATAGGGAAGAGGAATATGCGACAAAGAAAAATGAGAAATGGGCCGACACAGGATAAGCTACATTATAAATTCGTAAAAAATGTTATAAAAGTTGCAGGAAGAGGAGAAATGCAGTAATGTAAGAAAATTGTGTTGTAAAATGGTGGTTGTACAGTGAATAAAACAAATAAGTCTAAATAAAATCTCTAGATAAAAAGCTGACCACGGTAAAGTTAAAAAAAAAAAATTATGGGTCATATGATGCAAATGTTCATTTAATACTGTAGTACAGATTATGTTGAATATTCGTTCTAAGTATTTTGTAATAAATGAGCTCTTGAAATTAGATATAGAATCCTACGTAATCAGGGGATATAGCCTAAGTTGAATTTGTATAAAGCCGTTAATGACTTTATTGCCAGAAGTTCTTCGATTGAAAAGACATTCAATTGCCTTTACCAGACGTCGTAGCATATCAATCATTTTCGTATTTACAGTACTGCAACTCAGTTTTTTTGAAACATTTTTTAACGTATTCTATGATTAACGAGCTATGGAAATAGAATGGCAAATGTAACACTGTCAAATATATTATTATTTAACCTTTCATTCATAAGTACATTTAGAAAAAATATCTAAACACCTAATTGCTACTGTTTTCATTGTTCCATCCGAGCTGAAACGTGACAAGGCATATCACAATGTCTTTTTAAAACCTTCTAAACTGGATCTAGAGCATGTTTTGGTAAAATGGACTTAAATACCAAAGTCCTCTTGACGTAGCGGAAGTGCAAGAACTCACAATACCAACTCATGAGTCCGTAATAAAACATCACCAGTGAGGTACTGAAACCATTCACTATGCCATTCCCCTTCACGGTGAGGGAAAGGCATTAGGTACACCAAACGTCATTAAAAAAATAAATTGATTAAATGCAAAGGCTTGCAAATAGAAAGAGATACCGCAGGTGTTTCATTTATTTGACGTGATATACAGTATGCATTGTGCTGAATGTTTGTGCTTGCTTCTAGTGAGGTACGGAAGCATGGTACTGAAAGCCAATATAAATTTATATATACTGATATATATATATATATATATATATATATATATATATATATATATATATATATATATATATATATATATATATATATATATATATATATATATATATATATATATATATATATATATATATATATATATATATATATAATGTGTGTATATGTGTTTGTGTCTACATACACGCACATGTAAATATATACATATATACAGTATTTATATATATATGCATATGTACAGTATATATGTGTATATGTATGTATATCATTTTCACTACCTGAGAGTAACTCCAGAGAAATATCGCAACGTTTACTGCCACAATTATAATCATAGGTGGATTGCCTTTCATATGTAAATAAATAGCCTAAGTAGATAAACAGATAGAGATAGATTTTCGGCACATAACTACCCGCAAACCCGTTGGAAATGACATGTTTGTACAACCTACCCCATCCCAACACAAGATATCACACCATTACTTTCCGGGAAAATGTCCTGTTTCTGATGGCCATTGCTGGTATCATACGTGACTGATAAATCACCTTTTTATGACGTCGGTGAAAAGAGAGGAAACAGGAATGTAGTTATTCACACTCATCTCCGCAGGGAATGAAAGTACTACACATAAATCATTTTTTATTGTATAGATGATGTGAAGCACGCCCATAATGACCTTGGGGTGTTGTAAGGAGTTGCTTGCATGCATTTGTAGGAAAAGATGCACAAGAACGTTTTCATGGGACAATAAAATAATAAAATATGTTTTATTACTCACAGATCTGTACAAACACACACACATATATATATATATATTATATATATATATATATATATATATATATATATATATATATATATATATATATATATATATATATATATATATATATATATATATATATATATATATATATATATATATATATATATATATAATGCTTTTTTAGGAATTAGAGCATTTGTGGGTTGAATTTTATTACATTTTAGAGGCATTAACTTGAGATTCCTTCAAAGGCTAAAGCAAAATGTGTTGAACTTTAGATTTATTATATCGGGAATATATGAGTAAAACATTGCGCTCTTTCTCTCTCTCTCTCTCGCGCGCGCGCGCAATCCATGACGAGTATCTTTGTAACGGATTCCATTCGTTTTTTCCAACGAAATGCAGAAGTTTACCTTCCATTGCGAGAATATAACTTGGGAATGTCTCCTAGTAACCTGTCGTTAATGCTCTGCGCGTTAATTGCCAGCTTTTATCATAATACAAGAGTTCTTGAACCACGCTATATTTCATGTTGTGGCCTCATAAAAGGAGCCTCGGTGTCCGTGGGCTAATTGGTGGTATATAGAGGAAAGTGTTGGTTCATTTATAAACCAACACACAAACACACACATATATGTGTATATATGAATACATATATGTGTGTGTATATATACTGTACATATATTATATATATATTATATATATATGCATATATATATATATATATATATATATATATATATATATATATATATATATATATATATATATATATATATATATATTGTATATAGTGTGTGTTTGTGTGTAAGTGTGTGTCACTGGAGGCCATATAAAATAAGGAGCTTTACTGTATCTTCATCTTTAATCTAATTGAAAAATATGGCAGATTACTCTTATTACAAGAGTAATTGTATGTCAAGAAATGCGCATGCAGTAGAGGGGCTTAGACCTTTTAAATTCTGTAATAATTAAGGCGATGAACTTTCGAAATTATATTCTAAATAACCTAATGATGCATTTTAAGATCACTGGAAATTTTCTTATTTTCAAATACTGAAATTCATGTTTACATCTCGGAGCTTCAAATGTCGAAAATGTTCCCTGTTCACAAAAACCTTACAAAGAGTTAAGAATTATAAGGAAAGATTTAGCTGATGTTCTAATGCTCGTAAAAACTCTAGTATGCCTTTGGCAAATGCACCTCAAAGTAACGTAAGCAGTGCATTATTTCATACCTTTTACGTGCTTTTTTTTTTCTTTCCAAATGAGGCTATTCTTTAGGGACTTTGCACTTCAAACTGTAATCAAAATCTTTTTACTTGCGATGTTTTTTATGTTTTTTTACTAATAATTTGCTATAGCATTTCTCACATTTTGTGATTTTTATCCCTATTTGATGACTTTACAACATATGAAAAGTTTGTATCTGTTTATAATGTATTTGTTAATATATAACCTTCAACCCTATCGTATCTCGATGACAGCCTCCGAATATTGTAACTTTCCTCCTTAGAATTACCATACAAGAAAGTTTTTATTTTACAAATTGGACTGTTTTGTATACTTTAGTTTTTAAAAAAGCACTGAAATATTTCTATCTTTATCTTTATTCTTCTTACACAAATCATTCAATTCCTCCTTCACCGGTTCTTCCACTCCGGCCTTCCGAGGAGAGGACCCAAAATGTCACGGAAGAAGAAAAGCGAATTCCTTATTCTAAATTTTGTTCAGTGGCTTCTGTATCCCAGGTTTTTGAAACCAGAAGCTTGACCCATAAATAACATTCATGCGCATCTTTTCCTGCAAACGCATGCGAGCATCTCCTTACAACACCCAAAGGTCATTATGGGCGTGCCTCCCATCATCTATACAATAAAAAATGATTTATGCGTAGTATTTTCATTCCCTGCGGAGATGAGTGTGAATAACTACATTCCTGTTTCCTCTCTTTTCACCGACGTCATAAAAAGGTGATTTATCAGTCACGTATGATACCCGCAATGGCCATCAGAAACAGGATATTTTCCCCGAAAGTAATGGCGTCGTATCTTCTATTGGAGACGGGGGTGGGTGTAAATACATTTCATTTATGGGTGTGCGAGTAGTTAATTTCCATTAATCTATATCTCTATCTGTTTATTTGTAAATGAAACTAATATTTATATCTTATTTCTACCGTAGTTAAATGCAATTCATCTGTGATCCAGCAAAGTATAAATGTGGCAGTAACAGTTTCAGTATTTCTTCGAAGCCACCCTTCGAGATTGTAAAAAAATAGATTTATATATATATATATTTATATATATATATATATATATATATATATATATATTTATATATAATATATATATATACATATATATATATATATATATATATATATATATATATATTTATATATATATATATACATATATATATATATATATATATATATATATATATATATATATATATATATATATATATATATATATATATATATATATATATATATATATATATATATATATATATATATATATATATATATATATATATATATCTCTTTACACACACACATCTGTCTATATACATACACATATATTGTTCTAAGATATGACAGTTACTAATAACTTGAACATATAGAAGACGGTTGAAGGAGAGAGTACATGTCATGTGGTCCTTAATGCATTTATTTACGATTTTTCAAAACACAAGGTTTCATTTCAAGCTAAAAAGACACAAACAACAATAAAATTAACATCAAAAGCGCTAAAATACAGACATATGATATAATACTTTATAAATAGCGAAATGAAAACTAGTTATAGCAGAACCAACCATCAACAGAGACAGGAAAGACCACAAGTCAAACGGAACAAACTAGAAATGACAAAAGGCAACAGCTCACTTAAGGTAAAGGGTTGTCGAGTAGGACTGTGTTCAGTTGAGGAACTTGTTTAATAAGCAAAGATTCCAGGATTGTCAGTAGTTTGCCATTCGGTTCCCGTTCCAATACTTCAGAATCTTTGTATTGCATATCATTCTTGCATGTCTTGGCGTGTTGTCTGATTCTGGAAAATTCAGGATTAGCAATTGCTCTACCAGTAAGGTAACTAACGCTTTTGTGCCAGTCAATTATGACCCTTAGTAACCTCTGCATGGGTTCATGCAGGTCCCTAGATTACATCTAGGGCAACTGACTTTGCCAGGTTCAGTTGCCCTAGATGTAGTCTAGGGACCTACTAGGGATCCACGCAGAGGTCAGAAAATCTGTCTGATATTTTGCTTTCTTTGATTGACTGAGTCAATGATGCATATATTTTTTTTAGTGATTTGCTAGTGATTTACTTTATAGAATTAGGTTAACTGTATAAAAACTTATTAAAAAATAATTAAAAAACAACCTCAATTTATGTTTGAAGTCACAACGAATGAAAGCATTATTCAAAGGTGTATATTTGTTTCTCCGAAAACTCTTCCAAGAAAACACTGAAACGGAAGCGGATAAGAAACTGAAATAGGAAAATCAATTTCTCGGCCTATGCGACTTATTATTTGCTCGCTCAGGGTCTCACCCTCTTGGGCATTCTGAAGTATGACGGTCGTAAAACCTTCTCTTGTGTCGTTAAGGGGAAGGATTGGTGTTAAAGTCAGGGTATCGTAGTCTTTACGTTATGTGAGAATAGGATTATCACGCGTAAAAGATGCTACACTTTTATGGACTTTTCCTTCTTGCTTATTTGACTTCGCCACCTAATGCGAGCACTTGTCATCTCCGTGAGAACACTTGCGGAAACTTTAATCAGGCAATGCACCGTCACAGAATGGGTCTTTTGATATGTATCCGTAAATCCTATTGTAGCTTATTCCGCTTAAGACGGGGTCTTTTTCTACTCACTGGGTCAGAGCAAGAGACATGAAAAACAGCTCGTTCTTTTACTCGTTGTTAGGCTCAAAGTCCGTCAAAGAACGGCTGCAAATACAAATAGCTCCTGTTGTAGTAAAAGTGGTGGGATTAAAAAAATTATTTTTTTACTGCATAGCATAAAATAATTCAGGGATAATCGATAAATTAATGAAATATCAAAATAATAACACTAATAATAATAATGACATTGTCAAGTAAAAGACTGATAACTATGTAACACAGAGGCCAATGGCACACAGATATTCATCCCCATTTCTGGTGCACAGCAAAGAAATAAAGAAGGTAAGGGAAAATAGGGCAGTGAATTGGCGAATCCTTGAGTATAATAACAAAACCCATCTCTTAAAATTTGCGAAACTGGAAGTCACAGAAAGCCGAAGTAAGAAACGGAGTTTTCAATCTTGGCAGCCAAGGTAAAAAAATTTAGTCGTAGAATCATGCAATCGGAGGATTAATAATTATTCATGGATGGAAGATTTACCTGACAAAAGTTACGGGTCTCAGTTGAGCAGTTCACGGTATAGTGCTGATGATGATGTGAGAGAGAGAGAGAGAGAGAGAGAGAGAGAGCGAGAGAGAGAGAGAGAGAGCGAGCATCGTAAGGCTCAAGGAAAGACCTTCTATGGCATTAACCACGGAGTCATAAAGAATTGCCTTAGATTTAATTTAATACTATTGAGGACTGACGCGCAATACTTGACAAACATACCGAAAGTCTTTGTAAAACGAGGCAGATGTTGCCTTCAAAGTAAATATGTAAAGCAGTTTCTGGCATATTTAAAACAAGTATTTGAAGGCGCTAAACGAAAGACGACAAATCGCTAATGTGATTGCTCACTTGACTGCATGGTCAAAGAGTACGACTTGAAATAAACAAGGATAAATACAGACTTCCTATCGCATAACATGTCGCCATTACAAGAGAAAATTGAAAAATACGCTACAGTTTTTTTTTATTTAGAAATTATTATAGATTTTTCTCACTTCTCCAGAATTTCTAATAAGATATAAAAATTCTCAACTTATTCATCACGACAGTGGCAGAGAAATGTACAAAATATTACTGGAAACGCTGGACTCAGGGATTGCCGCTGTCACCATGTTAAATTCATCATCATCTCTCTCTCTCTCTCTCTCTCTCTCTCTCTCTCTCTCTCTCTCTCAACAATGGATCTCGCTATTTGTTCTTGGCGAGAAAGTGAAGAATGATACCTTCCATTCTCTTCTTGACTGAGTAATGAAAATATAACACAAGAATTTCTTCTCGTGTATTTAAGGAAATTTGCCTTTACAGCTGGATGGCTTAATGGCCGGCTTTAATCATAATGCAGACGCTCTTGAAGCAAATTTTGGTTTATGTCGTGTCTTTCTAAAAGGAACCCACGTGTCTCTTGGGGAACCAAATGGTGAAAGGGAGAAGAAAGGGTTGAGGTTCATACATACATACATACATACATACATACACACACATATATGTATATATATTATTCATTTCACTGAATACCTTTTAAAGTGAAGAAGTCTTCACATGCTTCTTTTCAGTTAAAGTAATGAACTAAGGAAGTGAATGTTCCAATCATCTTCTATTCTTGTCGTTAGTTTGAGAAGATTTTATACCATTACAAAAATTATTTTTAAACATGAACTATGCTTATGTTTTGTAGCTATGTTTTCACTTTAAATATTTAAGTATACAAAATATCCTGTTATATACTGTATATATATAATATAAACACATTTTATGTATGTATATATATATATATATATATATATATATATATATATATATATATATATATATATATATATATATATATATATATATATATATATATATCTATATATCTATATATCTATATATATATATATATATATATATATATATATATATATATATATATATATATATGTATGTATGTATGTATGTATATATAGATATATATATATATATGTGTGTACACAAATATCGTTTGTTTGATATCGAATTCACCATTCCTTGAAAGTAACTAATACCTAAAGAGATTATGAGATTATAATCGATAAAGGCTTTTTTCCAAGCCAGGATTCGAACGGTGACCTATGGTTTAGAAGTAGCAAAAGACAATGACTTTGAAGACATTTTTCTTCAAAGGTAATCGAAATCAGATGTTTCAAAAAAAGTCGACTGATACATAGACACTCACTGTTTTTATCTCAAAAGGTACATTATCATTTATTTCATTCACTTCAGTTATTCTAAGAAATACGTTTTCGTACTGTTTTACTGCAGTTTCCATTTCCGAATCAGCCAGTGACGAAGCTTTGACCTTCAATCTGAGAACTATTTTTTCAAATAACTAAAGAATAACTATTCAGATAACCATAATTTCAGCTGTATTTTCTCCTTTGCAGTGTTTACTTAATCTTGCTAATTGGGAAAGGTTTTTAAAAGCGCTTTGAATTCATTGTTGCTTAATTTCCAAAAATTTTGCTTAAATCGATATAGATTCCATCCCTAACCAAAGTAATGAGGGATTACCGAATTTTTTTTTTCATTATATGAAAATGCAAATGAATAAAACCCTAATTCTCATTTGCTTTTACACTGCATTGCTAATTGACTTGGTGAACAAAGGAGAAGATCAGTGATTATGAGCTTCCATGCATTCGTCATTTGAATTTCGAAGAAAAACCAACAGGTGATAGAAATTTGATTTCAACTGAATTCTGGCAGAAAATTTACTATAATATTTTTAAATACTATAGTTCTACCAAATTATCACCAATAAAAAATAGTGAATTAGTATATTAAACCCAACTAACTTCACTCTCGTGTATATATTTTCATAAGAATATTTCATGCCTTTTCCCCTCCTGTATCTATAATTATATTACTCAGTCTGTTTGTTTCCTTTGCAAATTTTTCATGCGAACTAAAAACTTAGAAAGAGAGACCTAACGTGGCAATGCAGAAAAATTCCGTAAATGGATTAAGCGATAATAGTTCTTAGCATTACGTGTCTCAAGGTGCATTTCTGATGACGTAATACCAGATGAATGTTGCCTAAATGGTTCTCATGGAAATGACAAGTGCTCACGTCATGTGGCAAAGACAAATAGCAAAAATAAAACATTCGTAGGATGTGCAAAATCTTCAGCGCAAGATAATCCTATCTTCACACACAATGAAGGCTAAAATAATCCTATTTTAAGAACAATGTTTGACCTGAACATCGCAACACAAGACACCTAATTATGTCTCATTTTTTAAAATTTCTATACGGGTAAGACTTGGAGACAATGCAGGTACACTCCGACAGAGAATTTTCAATCTTTCAACAAATATCCTTCATTCGTATCAGTGGCCATGGTAGTTGTAATCCAGACAATTTACAATTAATCAATTAATCAGTTTACATCTTTGAGTCGAAATCCTGGGAATGTCATCTTGATCCACATTAGTAAAATGTATTTATTAACTTCATATGCGCAAAGCTGCCGTCTACGCTATAATCAATTAAAGAACGAACTCTAGCAGCAGCAGCATTATAAAGTATTCCAATCAGTTTTAAAACAAAGTAAGCAGCTTTAACGCTAACATACAGCAGATACTCATAAAAAATAGAACAAGTGGAAGAACTCAAAATTCAGCTCTTACCACGAAGAACAAAGATAAGTTGTATGAGTTCTTGATTCTGTTTATGTCCTCAAATTGACTTATAATAATCACTGTGCACATAATGCAAAAATTGTTTTCACCGAACGACGCCAATTAGGTGGCGGTTATTGTCGCAGCAATATGATGATTAACGACGCCGCTGAATACCATAGATGTGACGTAGTGCATCGTTCCATAGTGGACAGTTATTCAGCAGGCAATAACGCTCTTTCGCTTGATACGAGACCACAGGGAAAGGCATGCTGGAGCAGTTCAATGAATAAATATATGAGGGTGATATCCAGAGGCAGCCTCAATAAGAGGAAATACTATGGGCCTTAGGTGGATCGTCACTAGTTGGATATTTTTATATAATGTGATATTCTGCTAATGCTGTTAGACATGGTGTGTATTCGCTCGTTTCCTTGTTCACCTATTTGCTGGTTTTTCTCTATATTTTGATTGTCTACCAGTCATCGAAAAAAAAAATTAAAGAGTCCAGTATTTTTTTTATTAGGTAAACTGTGGACCAAATAAGATTTAATTCTTTGTTGCTTTGCGATATAAATTAGATGTGGATCATGTTTTACACAGAGTCGATACCTCAGAACAGAATTTATAATATTATCCGGTATGACGCGAATATTTTTGTAAATTCTTTACTCTGCTAACAGGGAAACAAATTAGCCAGTAAAAGAGCAAGAAAATATTTCTGACATCAGTGAACAAAAATCATTATTTTCCAAGTAAAACTTACTCATTACTAATTATCAGCATGAAAAGTGAAAGCTTTTCCTATTGTTTTCATCATACCGGTATAAAATTAGCTCTGAAGCCATTTTTTATTGTTTTTTGTTTTCGCTTCGTTTCTTCGGTTGCATTAAAAAACTGTTGTGAAAGGCCATCATTTAACTTGTAATCTTTCACAGAACTTTGTGAATAGCACGTAGAAAATGATTAAAGCTAAATATATTAACAATATTTACAGACAATAAATAACAATGCACGCACGAAAAATTAAACTTTGTTGTTTTAAGGAAATATTATACACATGTTCTTGATTAAAAAAAGCCATTCCTTGGATATTATGTACCAGCCATATTGCGGTACCGCGTTCTTATTTTAAACTAAAATGTTGCATGCAGTATATTTACATATATACTGTGACTCCAATACCTCATACAAAAACTTATGATTAATTCAAAGTCTAACAACATTCCTAAAATCAATTGTTGTAACCTGTCACGGGGATAACATCCCATATATATTTATCCACTGAGCTGATCTCGTGTAACACTTCTGCTGTCTTAAATAAATTGAATGTGCGTTGTTGTGAGTGAAAAAGCATTTCACAGTGAAACTGTCTTATCACATTTATGGTACTGAAGCATGGTGGGAAAACCCCTGTTTTGACTCAAGTTGAATTACTGTTATTATCATTATATTATTATCATTACTGTTATTACCACTGACAATGTAAACTTCCTCT
This sequence comes from Macrobrachium rosenbergii, assembly GCF_040412425.1. Classification (NCBI taxonomy): domain Eukaryota; kingdom Metazoa; phylum Arthropoda; class Malacostraca; order Decapoda; family Palaemonidae; genus Macrobrachium; species Macrobrachium rosenbergii. The sequence continues at coordinate 77,283,980 of NC_089781.1, read as the reverse complement.
TTGGGAATCTGAACAGCTGACCTGCGTTGAACGCTAAATCTATTTCAGGGCGAGATTGCTTACACATTATTGTCATTATTATTCTGGGAGACACTTTTGGGTTTATGGTTACCTACACCTAAGATTCCACATAAAAACTTTGCTTATTGTGTTTGGAAAGAGTCAAGTTTGTAACGAATGTGTTAGGAGAGTAGCCTACTATATTAGAGCAGGAGCACGGGGTTGAGAAAAATGGTTTCGTTCAACTGGAACTACATACAAAGTTTGATGCCATAGGTAATTAGTACAAACCGTCTTGAACATCACCAGGTAGTTAGTACAGTCAGTTTGTGGCATCATTTTTTTACTATGCCATGTTATATAAACACACTGCAAAGTCATAAAAATGGTCAAAATTCAGTGGTAGAGGAAGCTTAACAGAGAATTTCTTTGGTATATCTTCGTGAATAACCACTATTTTGGTATTTTTCTACAGAGCATGACTCACTTTCTGACCAAATATGATAAAGTAATTACTTTCTGCAAGTGCCCTGATGTGACCAAGGTCAAAAGACATAACATTTTTCAGAAACCACAATTAATTTCACAAGAAAAAACTTTCTGATTTGAACACCTATGTTTAAATAATCATTTATTCTTAGAAAAACCTACTTTTAAATATTTGGCACACTGAAAAATGGAAAATAAATCGGAACATTCCTTTAGGTCTAAAGGTCACATGGCTGCCAGCATATTAACATACAATCACCTAGCCATTTTGATGACTAAATAAATAATATGGATAAATTTTGTTAGCCTATACAAGTTGCAATTTCAATTCTTTTAGCACACTTTTCAGTTTTACAACAACATGGTAATTCAGTAAAGTTGCTTGTAAGGCATGTTGCTCGAAATTACTTCAAAGATCGCAAAACATAAAAATCAAGTAAACGCGTCTTAACATTTTCAAAAACTACAGTGTAGTTCATAGTAAAATAGATATCTTAATTTCAATAGCTTTAGCAATCAGTTACACTTTCAAAAATGTGTGTAGCAAATGTATGATACACATGCAAACACACACACACACACAAAACAAATTAGAACCTGACTTTAGGTCAAAAAGTCATATAACTATCAGTATTTTCTAAATATAGTTATAATGGAACTTTTGTGACCCATTAATTAAAGGATGAAATGTAAGCCTACACACGTTGCAATTTAAATTTTTATCGTGCACTTTTGGGTTTTACATCTAATTAATTCAGTGAGATTACATGTAAGATATGCTGCTCAAAATTATTTCAAATATCACAAAACAGTTAAAAATCAGGTAAACGTGTAGGTTTATTTTGAAAGCTTAATCTAGTCCAGTTTGATACTGTGGAAACAAAGAATAGTTCAAGACGGATTTTATCTCATACATTAGTGGAAGAAATGTGCTTAGGATAAAGAATCACTTTAATCAGGAATGTTTTGTGTTTTCTGGCGACCATAAACATTTTATAGATTTTCATCAGACTCATCGTCAGATGTATAGAGTGTTGACCATGAATTTTCACAGCTGTCTGAATTGAAACACATACAACCTTCAGTACACCTAAGATGATTAATTTTGCATGAGCAGTCTGCACGTCGGCATGCTGATTTCTTGCAGCGGCAAAATGACAGCTCAAGGAGGGCATGGGGTGCTGGGTCCTTCGTCATCAAAACCGGTTGAAGCATGTCATCTGTTTTCCATGGGTTATTGTTTGGAGAAAGTAGATCCCGCTTGGCTTCAAGTGATTTCCTGCAAATGTATGCTTGATAATTAGTGCGTTTAATATGCTGCATTAAGGTACCAGAAGTTGGGGGAAGTCCTTCATTTTTTTTTGTTTTTTTGTTTAAGGCAGAAAAGCTGTATCGTATTTCATCAGCTGATGCACTAGCCCCGTCATTGGTTTTGTAGAGTTGACAGATAAAGGCCTCGCAAGCTTTCAAGGTTGTATCATTAGGAGGTATCTCCTTTCCCAATTCAGCCAAGAGTTTCTGTTCTTTTGTGCTTCCTGTAAGCACTTCCATGGGCTTCCTTTTCCCAACATTTAATAAGGAGCTGGTGAAATCACATCCCGTTAGAGCATGGAGTACAAGCAATACAGTACATACCTGTTCGTTAAGCCCCGCAGCATTCTTGTTTACAGGGGTGTACCTCATTTTGTCCCTCACACCAGTGCGGAACCACATTGTTCAGCACTGAGATCTGTGAAATGTGAAGCACAGAGCACTGCGACATTAATGTCTGGAGACTGAATCGCATTCCTTCTGTGATCTCGAACAGTATGCTTGGCATGAAGTCTTGCGTCTGCTTCTTCATGGTCAAAACACAATTCCTCTATGTGCACAGACACACCTTTTTTTTACTTTCAGTGCATGGTTTGGGTCAGCAATACAATCTCCAACAACAAGCTCTTCTCCTCCATTTAACCTTTCTTCACCTATTTGCTTCCATGACGAAACAAGGAAAGCTCTTAAGTCGACTTTGTTCTTTGTATTTGTTATAAACTTTTACCACTGTTTTGGTATTGGTGTGGCTGAACTTCTGATCTGTACCTCTAGTGCTTCAGCTGTTCCACGCTTATTCCTTTCACTGGTCTCTATTGACAGATCCAGGTGTCTCTCAAACACAACATCAATTCTCTTGCATTGCAGTGTACCAAGTGATGTAGTAATGAACTTGTATAGCTTATAAGCAAGTTCGCCAAATGTGGATACACCACCAGATTTTAACATTTGAATAACTGCCATGGCATCAGTACGATGGGCAGTAGTCATTCCATTGGTTGGGGCAGGTAACTGTGATTGTATCTCATCACAAACAGGCTTCTTTAGCTCAGCAAGCAAATCAGGCTTAGTTGTCTTCCTCAAAGTACCGTCCATAAATAAAAATATGATTAATATATTTACAACGGCATAATATTTACTAAATTGTAATGCATACCATGCCTTACTTGCATTTCAGTTATCAAACACTGTCTGATGAGGCTTTCCATGTCTTTCTGTGTAATGTGAATTGATTGATTTTAGACCTACTTATATACTATATGTTTTATCTGTTGTCTTTGCTTACTTTAGCTAAAAATAACAGTATATTAAATAAAAACCAAAGTTCTTTCAGTTCAGCAATCATAATTGTAGAGAATATGTACCTATGAGATGTCAATTTGTCGTTCTCGCATGAGATTTGACCCCAGATCTTGTAAAAGAATATGTCAAAACAAAAAAAAAAACCTGGCAACATGTCAGACACATTCATGCACTGTAAAAAGACATGAAAATATACTGACTGGTTAAGAAAAGGTTGCCATTTTACCAGGCAAGCTCCCCCTAGCTCTAAAGTTTTAACAAGTTGTGGGTCACATTATCTCCCGTATAGAATGGACCGTAGCAACAAGTGATACCACAATTTGAATGTACTAACTACCTAGTGGTGCTCTAGAGGGTCCATACTAACCATCCATAGCATCAAACCTTGTATGTAATACCAGTTGAACGAACTCCTTTATTTGGCCTCGTACAGAAATTAGCTCCTGCTCTATATATACAATTATAAATGGATTGCAAAAAGGAAATCACAAAATAATTTAGCTTTTTGTCACTGAATTTGTTTGCTCCAATTTCCCGACCAGAACTTTTAAAACCTCTCTGAAACAAAAGCTTCTTTCTGCATTGCTCATATGATTATTTCTTTCTACCAATAATGATATCTGGGGAACAAATTTCGTTTGTTGGTGTCTAGTTTTAGTCGATTTTTCACTTTAGCGAACAGACTTGTATTCTTGACTCCTTTTCGCGAACGACTTGTGAATTAATAAAAGCATACCTATTTCAACACAGCTAGACAACTTTGCAGGACGGTATATAGTTCAGTGACCCTTAATCATACGCATCAGAGGGCCCATTCATTAATGATGCATTAGCAAATAAAATGCTTTAACATATCTTCCGGGGAGAATTCAACTGTTCACATTTGGTTGCGAAATCAGACACATTAACGGAAGGTTTATAAGTGGTCAACAACCCTTTAAGCGAGGTAATCTAATCCGCAACCACAATAAGGGCAGGAATAAAAGTATTTTAAATACAGATTTCACCCTTACGACACTGACCTCTCGAAATATCAGCTCCCGAGATCTTTCCAATGCTGATTAAGCTAATATAATTATTTTTAAGCTGATATTACTAATTATTACTTGGGTACGCAATCTTTCACTTGCTAAAAAAGAATAACTCCTTCCTGGGCTCTTATATACAGTAAAAAATCCTTTTAAAAAACTTCTGAATCGTGCACAGTCTCACATTACTAAAGTAGGTAAATGACAATAATAATAAACATTAAGCAGATGGGAAAAAATGGCATTTGAATTAATAAATTGAACGTGAGTATTAACTGACCAAATAGTGCAGAGCAGAATATATTTCCGTGTAAAATATCCTAAACCTTCCCTCCCATATTTACTTCAGTAAACCTGCAAATGTATAAAACATATATTTTTGTACCATGGGAAAATCAAAAGTGCTCTAACACAAAATACTGACAAATTAACATTAATATTTTATGAAAATTTACTCGACTTGCATTAAAATTTTGTGTTGCTTTTTATACTAGATCGAAAACAGATAATAAATGATAACGAAACTTCAATGAGAAATTCAATTTCGACTTCTGAATTTCTTTTTACAATTTCATTTACAGCAACAGAACTGCCTTAAAAGTGTCCCTTGCATACTGAAAAACATATTTAACATAGTATTCCAGAATATAGTTTTCGTTTTCTCTTTCGTTACTGCAAGCAACGTGAAACACTTTGTTCCATCAGTTTGTCTAATAAATAATTAGTTTTACCACTTCAAAATCACAGTTCTAACACCATTGTAACTAATAATGATGACAGTATGAACCAATGAAAAAGGCTCTTACTCAATCTAACTACCTAGTGTCTGCAGCTTTTCGTTTCAGTGTGGGGAAATATTGCTGAACATAAGTGTCAGAAACTGTACTGATAATAAGTATCAGAAACTGCTCTGATAATAAGTGTCAGAAACTTTACAATTCTTTTCATGATAGAAAATGTTCTAGACTTCCTGTGATCGGTCAGGTGGAATCGAAAATAGTTATTAGTTAGTTTGATTAAATAAATGAAAGGTTGCAAGGAGTGACAACAACATATATTTTAGATTTGTTTATGCCCTTTTCGAATGTCAAAAGCCGAGGCTCATGCGCTCTATCGCTTATTATTTTATTATAATTACAGGTCACCTATAATGATTGGCCCTTGCTAAGTATTTGTTACGATATTGGTGCCTGTAGAGCTAGTGCAAAAGAAATAAGATAAAATTATGTAAAGTTACGTGGAATACACACGCCAAAATGTAAAACACATCATTATTAATGAAACATTAGGAATTCAGAAAATATTATTATGATGAAAAAATTTCTAACAAATTTTTTTGCTTAATATAGTTCACATACATATGTAAGCGAGAAACTCAAAATTCCCGATTGCTTCATTGAAAAACCTTTGTACTTTGTATTCTGAAACTTTGTACTTTGTATTCTGAACCCGATTTAAGGGAATACATAAAAATTGCTGTACAAAAAGTCCTTTAATAACCATCCCATATGATAAGCTTCACCATTATATTGAAAGTGTATAGATGCTTGTGCTGTAATTGCAAATAGATTAAGTGGAAAAAAATAATTTTTATAGTTCCTCGTGTTATAAAAAAAAAACATAAACGGTTATCATTTTTACATAAATATATTTTCTTATACATGCACAGTAATCAGTAATTTTGATCATGTAAATTTCATAGAACATCTGTATAGAGAGTACTGACTATATTCGTTACATTATTATTATTATTATTATTATTATTATTATTATTATTATTATTATTATTATTATTATTATTATTAGGCTATTTGTCTATCACAGTCATCCTATGCGACTGGGTGGTTTTTATAGTGTGGCGTTCGGGGTTGCATCCTGCCTCCTTAGGAGTCCATCACTTTTCTCACTATGTGCGCTATTTCTAGTAGCACACTTTTCTGCATTAGTCCTGGAGATACTTCGGCATCTAGTTTTGCCAGATTCTTTTTCAGGGATCTTGGGATCGTGCCTAGTGTTCCTATGATTATGGGTACAATTTCCACTGGCATATTCCATATCCTTATTTCAATTTTCAGATCTTGATACTTATCCATTTTTTCTCTTTCTTTCTCATCTACTCTGGTGTCCCAAGTTATGGCGACATCATTGAGTGATACTTTCTTCTTAGTTTTGTCAATCAACGTCACGTCTGGTCTATTGGAACTTATCAATCTTTGCCTGATCGTTTGCTATCACTCCCTCAGGTTGGTGTTCATACCACTTATTACTGCAAACTAGCTGGTGTTTCTTGCACAGGCTCCAGTGGAGGGCTTTTGCTACTGAATCATGCCTCTTTTTGCACTGGTACTGTGCAAGCGCCGGACATACCCTTGCTATGTGGTTTATGGTCTCGTCTTTCATATTGCACTTCCTGCATATTGGTGAGATGTTATTTCCATCTATTGTTCTGTGGACATATCTGGTTCTTAGGGCCTGATCTTGTACCGCTGTTAGCATTCCTTCTGTTTCCTTCTTGAGTTCTCCCCTCTGTAGCCATTGCCATGTTTCATCGCTGGCCAGTTCATTTGTCTGTCTCATGTACTGTCCATGCATTGGTTTGTTGTGCCATTCCTCTGTTCTTTTTTTCATTCTCCTATCTCTTTATATTTCTGGATCTTCATCTACTTTTATCAGTCCTTCTTCCAATGCACTCCTTAGCCACTCGTCTTCACTGGTTTTCAGATATTGTCCCAGTGCTCTGCTCTCGATGTCGACGCAGTCCTCTATGATTAGTAGCCCTCTCCCCCTTCCTTTTGTGTTATGTATAGTCTGTCTGTATTTGCTCTTGGGTGTAGTGCTCTGTGCATTGTCATGTGTTTCCTAGTTTTCTGGTCTATGCTGCCGAGTTCAGCCTTCGTCCACTTCACTACCACTGTGCTGTACCTGATTACAGGTACTGCCCATGTGTTTATTGCTTTCGTCATGTTTCCGGCGTTGAGTTTTGACTTGAATATCACCTTAAGTCTCTGCTTATATTCTTTCCTGATCGTGTCCTTCATCTCTTGGTGTTTTATATCCTCTCCTTCTATTATTCCCAGGTATTTGTATCCTGTCTCATCTATGTTTTTGATGCTATTCCCATCTGGTAGCATTAGTCCTTCAGTCCTTGTCACTTTGCCTTTTTGTATGTTGACCAAGGCGCATTTTTCTATTCCAAACTCCATCCTGGTGTCCCCAGACACAATCCTTACAGTCTGTATTAGGGTATCTACTTCCTTGATACACTTACCATGCAGCTTGATGTCGTCCATGAACATAAGATGGTTAATTCTGTTGCCTCCTTTCTTGAGTTGATACCCAACATCCATCTTCTGCAGTACTTTTGTCATGGGAATCATGGCTACTACGAAGAGTAGTGGGGACAGTGAGTCGCCTTGAAAGATCCCTCTCCTGATGTTAACCTCTGTTAGGCTTATCCCAGAGCTTGTAAGTACTGTATTCCAGTTGCACATTGTATTTTTAAGGAAGCTGATAATGTTTTCCTGTGCCCCATATATTTTCAGCCGTTCTATTAGCCACGTATGCGGTATCATGTCGAAGGCTTTCTTGTAGTCAATCCATGCCATGCTTAGGTTGGTTCTCCTCTTACTATTCTTCATTACCAGTTTGTCTATTAGGAGCTGGTCTTTTGTGCCCCTACACTTCCTTCTGCAGCCTTTCTGTTGGTGGGGGATGGTGTTTGTATCGCCTTGGTAGTTGTATAGCCTTTCACTGATGATATCTGTTAAGCCCTGTCCACACTAGCGGGTACTGCCCGACGGACAAACACTGTTCCAATAACCCCTTCCACTATATTGACAGACTGAGTATGGAGCCAGAGTGATGCGATTGTCTGGTAACATTGCTTCAGAAGCGAGAGAAAATATAAACAGCTCGAAGTGCCCAACGGGCATGCCCGCTAGTGTGGACAGGCCATTAGTAACTTCCACATTATTGGTAGGAAGGTGATAGGCCTGTAGTTACTTGCTATATTTCCCTTGTTCTTGTCTTTCTGTACTCGTGATGTTCTCCCTGTGGTCATCCTTTTGGGTGCATGGTGGTTTGTGATACAATGCAGGAGTTGTTCTGCTATTCGTGGGTGTAGGGCCTTGAAGTTTTTGAGCCTGTATCCATGGACTTCATCGGGACCTGGGGCTTTCCAGCTGAGCATTTTCTTTAGTTGGTGTCTGATTGTGTCTGTCGTGATCTCGGTGAATCTTTGTTTTATTCTCCCCATTTCTTCTTCCTTGATTTCCTGGAGCCATGTTGCATGTATGTTGTATGATACCTGATGGCTCCATATGTTTTCCCAAAGTCTCTTACTTGATTCGGTTTCAGGAATTTCCTGGTGGTTGTTTTCCCTTCTTAGTTGGCTGTATAGTCTATTCTGGTTTATTATTATTATTATTATTATTATTATTATTATTATTATTATTATTATTATTATTATTATTATTATTATTATTCATAATGTGCAAGCTCTTATGGAATAATCCAAGAAGCTACAGCCTTCCCCAGAAGAGAAAAAAGAGATTAGCTCTTTTTAAGGGTAGAATTTTGACAGGTTTACATCATTTATTGAGGACGACATACTAATCATTAACAAATCAGATACAGCTATACAGTAACGTTCCCCCTTAAAGGTGTTTGAAATAGGTAATCTTAATGCTACTTATTAGAGAGAGAGAGAGAGAGAGAGAGAGAGAGAGAGAGAGAGAGAGAGAGAGAGAGAGAGAGAGAGAGAGGGAGTGATGTTGAACGCTATTTATTCACAAAGGGACTTTTCCATAAGGTATGTTAGTACCCAATTCAAAACAAAAAAATGTTAAAAGCAAATATTTCTAAAACACCTGTGTCATCCTATTAATTCCTGTCCTACAGGACCGAAGACGGGGGGAATATGTTACGATTGAAGAACGAACGTAAACTTTGCCTTGCCTCCCCTCAGAACAGGAGTAAGCCGGAACGTTGCAATGTATTTTAACTTGTAAATCCCCAGGCCTCTGTTTTCAAAGGTAGATAAAGTGGTCTTTGCGCAAAAATTCTGAACTCTGAATTCCCTCTCGTCCTCTGAATATGTCGCAGACATTTCGATTCCAAAGGCGAAAGGAATATATGAAAAATTGTATTTGTTTTGAAAATAAAGACAAGATAGGTTTCATAAATCTGACAGTAGTTCCATTAAAGAATATCGAATAGATATGCTACCGTAGAAAAGAAAAGCAAGCGCTGAGAATTTTGTATCAGTCAGTAAAGTCTATTTTGAACCAATGATAAATGTCTGCGTTAACAGACTGGCAGAAAAAATATGTTAGGCCTAATAGTATTTTGGAGCCTTTTTGTTTTTAGAAGACATCGTCAAGGCAGCTAAGGAGGCTTCATATTTAAAACAAGAGGGCATTTTCTGTTTTTATTTGTAAGGAAGAAAACGTTAAAAAGAAGCTTCATTGAATTTTTTACTTTTTGATACCGAAAACTATTTTAAAATATAAAAAGGCTGTCGTGAATGACTAGACTTTATAACTGAGCACCAGCGGTTTTTTATTCGTTGGTATTGCAACTTTGGAAGTACACTCGAAGTAAGTTGTGGAAAGCTTTTCTCAATAACACAAGAATATACTGTATGTGGTATTCTCTCTAAGATAACGTCGCTAGCTAATAATGGCACAAAAGCACGAGAATTTAAGAAAAAGTACCGTAGTTCATTACCTTCATAGGAAACTAGGATAAAAAAATCACTAGGAAATAAATAAAGTAAGTCCTTACTTCACAAGTTGATCGCGAAAGTAAGTTCGGTTCCCACTCCCTTCTCACCGTCTTTTCTTGATTCTCACGGAAACGTTTAGGATCCTTTTTACAAAGACCGAACATAAACTATAATCTGCTCTATGAGCGTTTTCAGTAAGATTAAACCCGCCCATTAAGCCATCCGACTGTGAAGGGAAAATTCCTTATATAAACGAGAAGAAACTTCAGTATCACTTTTACGTCCTTCTCTCAAGAAAGCAACGCAAGATATCCTCCTTCAATTTTGTCCCGAGACAGCTACGTATCTTTCAGCAGAAAAGTGTTAGGGCTTTTGATCAAAATATTTCTGATTCTTTATTGATAAGTACATGCAGGCATGTTAAAATTATAATTCAGTCTTGAAAAATAGGGAAAATTGTCTCTTTTCATTGGATTTCTAAGCATTTTTCTTATTGCTAAATTTTTGACACTTAATTTATATTGTAGGCCAATTAAAGAATTAGTGTTCCAGTTTACTGTCTTTTGAGCCGCAGAAGAATTTTACATTTGATTTAACTCAACAATTATGTGTATAAATTACTTTCTTAGTCTTGCAAAACTAGATATATAAAGTATCTAGACGAGAAGAAACACAAATGATTCTAACGCAATTATTCATGCATGATGAGAATATTTTTGCATTGGCTTTGAATGAACAATGACAGAAAATTTCATGTCGTACAATCAACTCTACTAACACATGCTTTTTTCATTTGGTGTAATCATTGAATGTATAAACG
>NC_089781.1:77243305-77268305 GCF_040412425.1 Macrobrachium rosenbergii | reverse complement strand
ACTCCCTGTGGAGGAGAGTAAAAATAGAGTCGAGTTTAAAATCATAAAAACAGGAACTATAGTAATTGGATCCTAAACCAGTTAAAGTCTTCTTTCTAAAAACAGAAGTATTAAAAGAACCATTATCCCTAGTGACAAGAACGTTCAGGGAAGGCAATTGATTATTCACCTCTTTTTCTACGGTAAACTTAATGTTATGATGTTTAGTATTAACATATGCTAAAAACGAGCCAGCATCACAATCATTCTTAAGTAAGGCGAAGGTGTCATCAATATGCCTACCACAAAAGAGTGGGTGGAACCTAAGTGGACATTCATCTAACATGCGCTCTTCCAGCGAGCACATGAAGATGTTGGCAAAAGTAGGGACCCAAAGGAGAGCCCATGGCTACACCGTCAGTTTGTTTAAAAAGTTTGCCGTCAAAAGCAAGCTCAGTGTCCCGCACTGCCAGTTCTAAAAGAGTTTTAAAAAACTTCCCATTAAAATTGTTAAAAACAGAATCTGGTTCAGAAAAATCGATATTATCCAAGATAATATCGATAGTTTCTTCCACAGGGACATTAGTAAAAAGAGATTCAACGTCTAAACTGGCCATTTTAAAATTAGCGTTCCTGTAATAAAACTTTATCCTTAAAAGAGTAAGAATTGCTGAGAGTAAAATCATTTTTAGTCAGCAGTTCTAAAAGAGGTACCAAATATTTAGCTAACTTTTCATAAGGTGTATTATATGATGTCAAGATTGGCCTCATAGGTGCATTAGGCTTATGTATTTTGGGGGGACCGTATAAAACTCCAAAAGATGATCCGGTGACAAACAAATCTTGGTATTTATTATCATCTATAATTTTCTCTTTCTTTGAAAGACGTAAAAATCTGTTAATTTGTCCTCAGTTGTTATGATATTGTGAAAATGAGGTGCTCCAATTTCAATGAACTTACCTTGGTCTCCTAAGATAGCGAACATTTTTTTTTATTTGAATCCGTTTGATCAAATAGGACCGTTCCCTTCCCTTTGTCGGGTCTTGTAATAACCAGATCTTTTCTACTCGCCAGCTGTTTAAGGATGTAATGATCTTTTTTTTTTTTTTTTTTTTGAAGAATGGAGTCCAGCGTGTTTTCAATTTCCTAAATGCACCCTGGGACAGTTCGCAGAGCTGTTTCTGAAGGTCACTTTTGTTTACGTTAAATGGTAATGCTGTCAGGCTGCGGTAAATCGGCTGTATGGGAAGAAAAAAATTTATGTAATTTGGCCTAAAGTTAAGTAGGCAGAACTCTAACTTTTAAGAATAGTTTTATTACAGGACACTAATTTTAAAAAGGCCAGTTTAGATGCTGAATCTCTTTTTACTAATGTCCCTGTGGAAGAAACTATCGATATTCTCTTAGATTTTTTCTGAATCAGATTCTGTTTTTAACAATTTTAATCGTACGTTTTTTAAAACTCTTTTAGAACTGGCAGTGTGGGACACTGCCTTTGTTTTTGATGGCAAACTTTTTAAACAAACTGACGGTGTAGCCATGGGCTCTCCTTCGGGTCCTACTTTTGCCAACATCTTCATGTGCTCGCTGGAAGAGCGCATGTTAGATGAATGTCCACTTAGGTTCTACCCACTCTTTTATGATAGGTATGCTGATGACACCTTCGCCTTATTTAAGAATGATTGTGATACTGACTCGTTTTTAGCATATATTAATACTAAACATCATACCATTAAGTTTACCGTAGAAAAAGAGGCGAATAATCAATTGCCTTTCCGAGACGTTCTTGTTACTAAGGATAATGGTTCTTTTAATGCTTCTGTTTTTAGAAAGGAGACTTTTACTGGTTTAGGATCCAATTACTATAGTTCCTGTTTTTATGATTTTAAACTCAACTCTATTTTTACTCTCCTCCATAGGGCGTTTTTTTTTATTACATCGAACTGGCAATCCTTCCATCAAAAATTAGTTTCCTTTCTGAATATTTTATGAATAACTGCTTCCCACAGACATTGTTTTTTAAAAACTCCGTATGTTCCTTAACAAACAATTCATGAATATCGCCAAACCTTTACAGTACCAAAATTGGCTTTTTATGCCAAATTTCCTTTTTTCCATGATGATTCTTTTCGACAAAGGTTCGCACAAATTGTTCATAAACATTATGGTACCATTAATCTAAAATTAATCCCCAAAAATCCAATCACGATTGGTTCCTTTTTCAGATACAAAGATCGATTAAACCCGCTTTTGACCTCTAACGTGGTATATAAGTATATACTTGCCCTAAGTGTAACTCTGGGACATATGTCGGATCCACAAGGAGGTTACTGAGTGTCAGAATCGACTCTCATCGGGTGAGACGCAAAAAAAAAAAAAAAAAAACCGAGAAATTAAAAACGAACACAAACATAAAAATATAAAAAAAAATATAAGGTGAAATGTAAACAAACTACCAATCACAAAGTAAAATATTTAGCGACCCAGTTGTGTACCCACTATGAAATTACACGATAGCTAGTCGAATACCAGACGAGTTGTTGTTCAATTCCGGTTTCATCTTTTTAATAAACAGCGACTCTGAAATCAAAAGGTCCAGTCTGTCTGAACAAAAAGACAGTACCTGAAAATCCAGGTCAGTGATAGGATGGTCCTGTGCTAAACTGTGTTCCCTAATGTCAGACAAGGGTGGTTTGGAAAGAGGAAACCTAGTTCTAATAGAATGACCTCTGTGTTCCAAAATTGTGTGTCTGAGCCAGCGGGAACTGGATCCCACGTATCGCAGACCACACTGCGAACAAGTGAACAAGTAAACGACACAGGAATTAAGGTCCACAGGTAGAGTAGGCTTCTCCCTCAAAAGTGATCTTACTGCAAAAGGATTATTAAAAACAAACCGGAAACTAATTTGAGGGAAACAATGCTTAAGTATTTCTTGTAACTTTTTTCGGACCATATTACCTATGACCAAGGTAAGGCAATTTAATGTACTTTACATCCTTACTTGCAGTACTGTACACCGGTCTGGGACAAAACTTTTCATTTAAAAATGTTTTCAGAACTTTGTAAAATACAAAAATGGGAGATGAGTTTTCAGGAAAATAATTTAGGAGGAAGACCATATCTTGATGAAAAAAATTAAAATCACAACAAACATCGTAGGCTATTTATCAAAGTCCGTATTGAATTCATCTTATACAACGTTGGTGAAAAACTGAGGTAATTCAATCCCAAGCCAGTAAACGTACTTTTCCTATAAACAGAGGTCTCAAATTTGCCACTATTTCTGTATACCTGTACATCTAAAAATAACAACATTATCCTGTTCTGTCTCACAAGTAAAAGAAATGTTAGGGTGACGAGAATTAAAATATTCAAAAAACAAATCAACATGTGATAATTCCTTAAACACAAGGAAAGTACCATCTACATACCTACGATAATACAAGGGTTTGAAAGCACTAGGGCATTCAGACATCCAAATCCTTTCACAATAACCCATGAAGCAATCCGCATATACAGGTCCAAGGGAATTTCCCATAGCTACTCCATCTATTTGATTATATAATTTACCATCAAAAGTAAAAATGCCATCAGCAGTTGCTAAATGTAATAATTTTTGCAAAGTCTATTTTATTAAGTCCAAACATTGATAAGTGGTTTTCACATATATTATTAAGAATAATGTCGGTTGTTTCTTTTAGTGGGATATTGGTGGAAAGAGAGGCTACATCGAAACTAGCCATTACAACATCTTGGTTAAAATTGATAGAGCATAATTCTTTAACAAATCTGGAAGAATTTGAGATGTTAAATTAACTCAAAGTTAGAGGGTTTAAAACTGGAACTAAAAACTTAGACAGGTTATAACTAAAAGTACCAATTGAGGAAATAATAGGTCTCAAAGGGTTTCCTATTTTATGTACCTTGGGCAGACCGTACAAATAACGAGGCTTAGACCCTGAAGCAAATAAAGAACTATATGTAACTTCCCCAATTTTATCTCTCAGACCTCTTAGCAACCTATTTAGTTTGTCTTCTAATTTCAAAATGTGATTCGCAATATCTACATTTAAAATCCTAAATTTTGTATTGTCGGAGAGTGTTTCAATAATTTTATCTAAATAATCGGACCTATTCATTAATACAACACCCCTACCTTTATCTGGCTTGGTAATAACTATACTATTACCGTTCTTAAGGTTGCGTAAAATATTGATCCTGTCTTTATTTAACTGATTGTCACCATCCTTTTTTCGATTAAAATTTTTGAAAGTATCGTTTGCAATTACGGAAATTTTGCTAAAAAGTAAAGTAAGGGTTTCACTGCCATAAATGTCACAGCCTCTCAAAGTTGAACATAGTTTTTCAAAACTTAAAAAGATACTTAAAGAAATTGAATTCCATGGGGATCAAAGGAAAATCAAGACCAAGAGAAAGAACTTCCTTTACATCTGTTGTTAAATTTGTTAGAAAATTTAAAAATAACTATACTACTATCTATTTTCTTATTAACGTCAACACCGAGATTTCTTAACTGTGTAAGCCTAACATCAGACAATTTTTTCTCAACGTTGGAATCTAAAATAGATGACAAACACTTAAGATCCAAAAAAGAAAGATTGTTCTTTAGCTCCCTATGTAGTAAAGACAAATCTGTTAAAACTACCTCCTCCTTTCGTTTTTGTGCTCTAACCTCAAAGTGTTACAGTTTAAACTGCCATGATAGATAAGTTTTCGTGTTGTGGAAATCCCTGGAATAAACCTTGAATTTAATGAAATTGGGAATAACAGGGTAATCCTTCCTTGCAAGTATTCAGGAATCGTATGTCCTCCTCAATCTTCTTGGATCTATAACGAACCTTCTCAGTCCGTCTAAACAGCTGTAGCGTCGAGCGGCCATAATGTCTCAAAATAGTCTCGGTAATTGGGCGGCTACTTGAAAATCTTAGCTTGATGATGAATAATATTGCCAAGACCAGGAAGAACATTCTTTATTACACAAGCTTTCGAGGTATAAAACCTCATCAGGTATGAAATTACACGATAGCTAGCTGAATACCAGACGAGTTGGTTGTTCAATTCCGGTTTCATCTTTTTAATAAACAGCGACTCGCCATCTTCTTGGGGTCCAATCGGTGGAGGGTAGGAGTGAGAATCAAATATTCTGGCATGTAATGTGACACCTCCCTGTCAGCCACTGCGTTATGTAGCACCAGGGTGTTGACACGAGGTCTTCATCAACCTCTCCGAGATCTAAAAGGTGTGAAATTTGGACAGTCCCATGTTAACGGCCATGCGGAATAAGGTCGGGGTTGATCTGAGGTCGACGTAACAGCTTTTCTTGACCTGCTCCACCATCCGTTAATTAAAACGAATTCGGCATTCCGGCTTAGGAGTCCGGACTGGGCCGTTGGTCAGAGCATTGGCTCTTTGTTTAAGATAAAGGATCAGCTGTGTCCTTATATGTCCTCTGGTGTCATCTATAAATATACTTTCCTAAATGTATTTCAGGGATTTACGTGGGATCCACCAGTAGGCATTGATTCACATCGGGGAGTTAGTTTCCGCACAGGTAGCAGAATCTCGAACCCAGAGGACTCCAATATCAGAACCATTCAAAACAGTGTAAAACCTACATTGAGAACAAAGATTTTAGTGTCATTGGCCATACTGCCAACCCTCAAGATTTAACAATCTTAGAGTCGTTGTTTATTTATAAAACAACTTGTACCATCATTAAATACCCATACATCCGCTGGTCAGCTGTATTTAACTTAACTCTTTACTGTGGTGGTTAGTTCCTCACTGTTTCACCTCTAGGTTGGTTGTGTTTTTATATTTATTTATTTCATTCCTACTGTAATATTTTAAATGTATTCTAAGACTGTACTTATAATTATTTTTTATCTTTTCCCATGCACAGCCCTGAAGATGTAATTTTGTACATAATTACGAAACGTTGGCTATAAAATAAATAAGACAGCCTAGTGATGTGCGGTTTTCGTCCGTCTTCCTCTGGATATATATGTATATATATATATATATATATATATATATATATATATATATATATATATATATATATATATATATATATATATATACATATACATATATATACATATACATATACATATATATATATACATATATATATATATATATATATATATATATATATATATATATATATATATATATATATATATATACATATATATAGCTTGTGTGTGTGTGCTTTATTTATGAATTAGAGAATTTAAGGGCCGAATTATATTGCCACTTTACTCATTTCATAAGGTTGGAGCTTACTCCTGTCATGAATGGATATGGAGTATTTACTTTTTGTTGTGACAGATTCCCCCATGATTGTTGCTGCAGTAAGCTAGAAAAGTTACCTGAAAAGCTCCTAAGATTATTTAATATTTATGATATTATTTCTGCTTTGCTGGTATTTACAGTTAACTACAAGGTGTCGTCATGCCCTTTCTCTCCCTCTCCCCCTCCCTCTCTGCATAGCTTTTTATTAGATTGATCGGATGACATTATTTTATATTTGATAATATTAATTTCAAAAGCTTAATATATAGAACTTTACTTCTAATTTTGTGGTAACTAAATTGCCGGGATCAACATCCCTCACTTCTAATTGCTTTTTCACCACTATCGTACCTTATTATTTACTGTGGTAATTTTTCCAACTTAACTTTTTGTTCGGAAATCGTGTTTACTAAAGCATTTTCATTATTTTTTCTTGCCAAACACAAAATAATATACAAACGATGATAGTCTTGAAACCATTCTTCTTTGAATAGTTCAGTAATATCACAGATGGTTTTGCTCCCCATGTTAGTCTTTAACATCATAAATTTTGCTTGTATTTTTCCTCTGATGAAACGTTCTCTAGCCTACTTACATTCCTATTTTTATAACCATAATCCCTGAAACATAGCAGTATAATGATGAAAGAGATTCCCTCCAACTCTACGATCATTATTTAGTGCTATTTGAGTTTCGTGAACTTCTTTTCAGATTAATGATTACTTTTCTTTAATATTCTCTTGATCGCTGATTGTTCTTATAATATCCGGCAACAAAGGAAACCATTAAGATATTCAGAGAACAATTAAAGAATCCCGGGCTGGTACTAAGAAGCATAACGAAGTCATCGTTCAAACTTTTCTTGGTATCTTGGCTTTTAAAAGCAAAACTTTCGAGACTTGAAAGATTATTCATTTGGAAACGTTACAGAATCCTTGTCGCGAAGAGAATTGAAGTATATTTTACTTTCGGGTATCAGTACGGGTAGGTTATAATGATTAAAACTACTAATTGTGTTGGTCGTTAAGGCTTTTTCCTAACGTCATTTTGCTTCTTTCCTGAAAGACCGTGGTTGTAAGAAAAAAATATTTTATTGAAATGTTATTCATTATTTTCAGGAATTTCCACCCCCTTGTACATGCAATGAGTATACCAAAATGAAATCAGTATGTTATTAGAGTTGATTGTACGACATGAAATTTTCTGCCATTGGTCATGCAAAGCCAGTAGAAAAATATTCTCGCTATACATGAATAATTGCGTTACGGTACATATATATGTTCCTTCTCATCTAGATACCATATATATCTAGTTTTTACAAGACTAAGAAGTAATTTATAGACATAAGTATTGATTTAAATTAAATGTAAAATTCTCCTGTGGCTGGAAAGACAGTAAACTGGAACACTAATTGGACTATAAAAAAAATTAAAGGTTAAAAATTTAGCTGTGCGAAAAGAGAACGCTTTCCCTGCTTTTCTGCGATTGAAGTATGATTTTTACGTGCCTGGATATACTTATCAGGATAACATCAGTAATATTTTGATGAAAGCCCCTAAAACTCTACTGGTAAGATACTTCGCTCTAATGGGACAAAAGTGAAGGATACTTTACGTTGCTTTTTTGAGTGAATGATGAAAATGTGTTACTGAAGTTTCTTCTGGTTTGTATAAATAATTTTACCGTCACAGTTGGACGGCTTAATTAACCGAGTTTAATCGTACTGAAAACGCTCATAAAACAGATTATACTTAAAGTTCGGTCTTTGTAAAAAAGGATCCTAAGTGTTTCCGTGAGAACCAAGAAAAGACGGAGGGAAGAAAGTTAGATTCCGTACTTAATTTTCTGAGCACCCTGTAAACTGATGGAGGACTTACTTATTTCCAGGTGAAGTGAAGTTTAGGAGTTTTTTGCTTTTACAGTTTCCTATCAAGTTAATATACCACGTAATTTTTTCTAAAATTGTCATGCTTTTGTGTCACTGTTAGTTAATGAGATTTTGTAAGTGTCAATGCCATCCATATACTTCCTAAGTTGTTGAGAAAAGCAGTAGACAAAGATACAAACTAAGCGGTGCTTGGCATTTTAAAATTGCTTTACAGCCTCTCAGCAACTTATGTCGAGAGTACTTTCACACTTTTTGCAAAATAAAAGAATAAAAAGCCTTTGTCGTTCGTGAAAACATATTTATATTTTAATAGTTTTCATTAAAAGATATATAAAAGTCAATGAAGATTATTTTTTTTGTTTTTTGTTTTTTCCCAACAAAGAACGATAAAAATAAGTTTCTTGTTTTACTAGTGAAACTTCCTTAGCTGCTTTGATAGTGTCTTCAAAAAACAAAAAGTTTCCAAAATACTTTTAGACCTATCATATTTTTCTGGAAATCTTTCAACAAAGATATATATATCATTTGTTCAAATTGAAGACTTTCCTGATAGATAAAAAATCCTTAATCTCAACTTTTGTTTTCGATAGTAGTACACCTTGTTCATTTTTAAAGAACCACTGCCAGATTTATGAAACCTATCATCTCTTTATTTTCAAAACGAAGACAGTTTTCTATATTCTTCTTGGACGCATAGTTGTTGTTCCTTTCATCTTTGGAATCGAAATATCTGCGACATATTCAGAGGGCGAGAGGGAACTCAGAGTTCAGAATTTTTGTGCAAAGGCCGCTTTATCTAGAGCTTTGAAAATAGAAGCCTGGGGATTTACAAGTTTACATATATTGCAACGTTCCGGCTTACTTCTGTTCTGAGGGGATGCAGGGCAAAGTTTATGTTCGTTCTTGAAGTGTAGCACATTCCCCACTATCTTCGGTATTGTAGGATAGGAACGAATAGGAAGACACAGGTGTTTTAGAAATAGTCACTTTTAACATTTTTCTCGGAATTATGTTACTTATATACCTTTTAAAAATGCTCTTCAAATATCTCTCTCTCTCTCTCTCTCTCTCTCTCTCTCTCTCTCTCTCTCTCTCTCTCTCTCTCTCTCTCTCTCAAGTAGTATTAAGCTTAACTGTTTGAAACTCCTTTAGGGGACGTCATTGTTTAACTATACATGGTTTGTTAAGGATTAATATGTCGATCCTCATTAAATGATGCAAAATAATTCTACCCTTACAAAGAGCTAATATCTTTTCTCTCGTTCTTGGCGTTGTGTTTTGTGGAAGCTTGCTGGGGAGTATTGTAGCTTCTTGGTTTATTCCATAAGAACTTGCTCATTATGAATAATAATAATAATAATAATAATAATAATAGTAATAATAATAATAATAATAATAATAATAATAATAATAATAATTTAATATTATTATTATTACTTTATTAATTTTTTTCGTCTATCACAGTCATCTTACTCGACGGGGTGGTTTTTATAGTGTGGAGTTCCGAAAGTCCATCACTTTTCTCACTATGTGCGCTGTTTTTAGTAACACACTCTTCTGCATGAGTCCTGGGGCTACTTCGGGATCTAAGTTTTTCCAGATTCCTTTTCTAGGATCTTGGGATCGTGCCTAGTGCTCCTCTGATTATGGGTACAATTTCCACTGGCATATCCCATATCTTTCTTATTTCGATTTTCAGGTCTTGATACTTATCAGTTTTTTCTTTCTTTCTCATCTACTCTGGTGTCCCATGGTATTGCTACATCAGTGAGTGACACTTCCTTCTTAATTTTGTCACTCAACGCCACGTCTGGTCTATTGGCACATATCACCCTATTTGTTCTGATACCATATTTCCCAGAGGATCTTTGCCTGATCGTTTTCTATCACTCCCTCAGGTTGACGTTCGTCCCACTTATTACTGCAAGCTAGCTGGTGTTTCTTGCACAGGCTTCAGTGGAGGGCTTTTGCTACTGAATCATACCTCTTTTTGTACTGGTTCTGTGCAAGCGCCGGGCATTCCCTTGCTATGTGGTTTATGGTCTCGTCATTTATATTGTACTTCCTGCATATGGGTGAGATGCTATTTCCACCTATTGTTCTTTGGACATATCGGGCCTAATCTTGTGCCGCTGTTAGCATTCCTTCTGTTTCCTTCTTGAGTTCTCCCCTCTGTAGTCATTGCCATGTTTCATCGCCGGTCAGTTCTTTTCTGTCTCAAGTACTGTCTGTTCTTTTTTTTCATTCTCCTGTCTCTATATTTCTGGATCTCCGTCTACTTTTATCAGTCCTTTTTCCCATGCACTCCTTAGTCATTCGTCTTCACTGGATTTCAGATATTGCCCCAATGCTCTGCTCTCGATATTGACGCAGTCCTCTATGCTTAGTAGCCCTCTCCCCGCTTCTTTTCGTGTTATGTATAGCCTGTCTGTATTTGCTCTTGGGTGTAGTGCTTTGTGTACTGTCAAGTGTTTCCCAGTTTTCTGGTCTATGCTGCCGAGTTCAGCCTTCATCTACTCCACTACTCCTACGCTGTATCTGATTACCGGTACTTGCCCATGTGTTTATAGCTTTCATCACGTTTCCGGCGTTGAGTTTTTACTTGAGTATCGCCTTAAGTCTCTGCATAATATTTTTTTTCCTGATCGTGCCCTTCATCTCTTGGTGTTTTATATCCTCCTCTTCTCTTATTCCCAGGTATTTGTATCCTGTCTTGCCTATGTGTTTGATGCTATTCCCATCTGGTAGCTTTATCCCTTCAGTCCTTGTCACTTTGTCTTTTTGTATGTTGACTAAGGCGCATTTTTCTATTCTAAACTTCATCCTGATGTCCCCAGATACAATCCTCACAGTTTGGTTTAGGATATCTATTTCCTTGATGCTCTTACCATACAACTTGATGTCGTCCATAAACATAAGATGGTTAATTCTGTTGCCTCCTTTTTTGAGTTGGTACCCAGCATCCATCTTCTGCAGTACTTTTGTCATGGGAATCATGGCTACTACGAAGAGTAGTGGGGACAGTGAGTCGACTTGAAAGACCCCTCTCCTGATGTTAACCTCTGCTAGTCTTTTTCCAGAGCTTGAAAGTACTGTATTCCAACTGCGCATTGTATTTTTTAAGAAGTTGATGGTGTTTTCCTCTGCCCCATATATTTTCAGACATACTATTAGCCAAGTGTGCGGTGTCATGTCGAAGGCTTTCGTGTAGTCAATCCATCCATTATTATTATTATTATTATTATTATTATTATTATTATTATTATTATTATTATTATTATTATTATTATTATTATTATTATATTGTGTGACAGATATAGAGTCAGTGCTCTCTATACAGAAATTCTATGAAATTTCCATGATCAAAAATACTGATTATTGTGCATGTATAAGAAAATATATTTTTATATGCAAAAATTATATACTTCATCTGATGACTGCATTTTTTTAATACTAAGAACTATGAAAATTAATTCTTTCCAGTTAATTTATTTGCAATTACAGCACAATCATCTATATACTTTCAATAAAATGGTTAAGCTTACCAATTGGGATGGTTATTAAAGGACTTTTTGAACAGCGATTTTTAAGTATATTCCAATAAATCGAGTCCAAAATACAAAGTGCAATGTTTTTTTAATGGAGAAAATCGGGGAATTCGGTTTTTACCGCTTATATATGTATGTGAACTATATTAAACTGGAAATGTTTTGATAATGTCGAAGCACGTTTTTACCTTTTGGTGTGTGTATTCCTTGTAACTTTACATAATTTTATCTTATTTTCTTTTTTGCACTAGCTTTAGAGGCGTCAGAATCATAACATAAACTTAGCATGGGTAAATCATTATAGGTGACCTGCAATGGAATAATAATCGATAGAGCGCATGCGCCTCAGCTTTTGACATTCGCAAAGGGCATAAACAAATCTTAAGTATATGTTGTTGTCAGTCATTGCAACCTTTCATTTATTTAATCAATCTAAACTCATAGATATATTCGAATTCACCTGACCGATCACAGGAAGTCTAGAACATTTTCTATCATGAAAAGAATCGTGCAGTTTCTGACACTTCTTATCAGTACAGTTTCTGACACTTACGATCAGTACTATTTCCCATACTGAAACGAAAAGCTGCAGACCACAATCTACTAGGATATATGGTCAGCAATGAAAGGTGATATAAGTGCGCTTGTGCAAAGGAATGTTGCAGATAGATTCATTGAGAGCCTTTTCCACTGGTTCCTAATGCCATCATTATTTACAATGGTGGTATAACTCTGATTTTGAAATAGAAAACTAATTATTTACTCGACAAATTGATGGAACAAAGTGCTTCAAGTTGCTTGCAGTAACGAAAGAGAAAACGAAAATTATATTCTGGAATACTATGCTAAATTTGTTTTTCAGTATGCAAGGGACACTTTTATGGCAGTTCTGTTGCTGCAAATGAAATGGTAAAAAGAATTTCAAAAGGGTCATTGAACTATATACCGTTCTGCAAAATGGTGTCTCTATGTTGAAATGGGTCAGCATGTATTAATTCACAATTTTTTTCCGAAAAGGACTGGAGAAAATATATGATAGTTAACTTATACATATACGATGAAGTTAATAGTCTGTTCTTTAAAGTGAAAAATTGACTAAAACTGGAAACCAATAAACAAACATTGTTCCTCAGATATCATTATTGGTTTTGAAAAATAATCATATTTGCAATGCAAAAAGAAGCTTTTGTTTCAGAGGGGCTTTGACAGTTCTGGTGGTTAAACTTGAGTAAACAAATTCAGTGACAAAAATTAGAAATTTTTAAAATTTCATTTTTGCAATATATTTATGATTGTATAGATATTATTAACCTAACACATTCATTACAAACTTGACTTTTTTTGTAACGCTTGCAAAGTTTTTATGAGGAATTTTAGGTGTAGGTAACCATGAACCCAAAAGTTTCTACCACAACAAAAATGATAAAGATAAGTAAGCAATCTCGCCCTGAAATAGATTTAGTGTTTACCTGGTAAATTATAGGTCAGCGGTTCAGATCCCCAAAGAGGAAGTTTTCCTTGTCAGTGGTAGTAATAGTAATGATAATTATATAATGATAATAGTAATTCTAACTTGAGTCAAAATAGGGGCTTTCCACCCTAATGCAAGATTATAAATGTGATAGGACACGGTTCCACTGGGGACTGCTTTTTCACTCACAACAACGCATGTTGAATTTATTTAAGAAAACAGAAGTGTCACACGAGATCAGCTCAGTGGATAAATATATGCGATGTTATCCCCATGACAGCTTCAGTGAGAGAGGTTACAACAGTTGGTTTTAGGTGTGTTTTTGACTTTGAATTAATCATAAGTTTTTGTGTGAGGTATTGGAGTAACAGTATCTCTCAGTATATAGATAAAT
This sequence comes from Macrobrachium rosenbergii, assembly GCF_040412425.1. Lineage (NCBI taxonomy): Eukaryota > Metazoa > Arthropoda > Malacostraca > Decapoda > Palaemonidae > Macrobrachium > Macrobrachium rosenbergii. The sequence goes on along the minus strand of NC_089781.1, from coordinate 77,254,700 downwards.
ATATTACATACAACATTATAGTTTAAAATGAGGACATAGTACCGCAATGTCGTACATAACATCCAGGAAATTGTTTTTTAATCAAGAACATGAATCTGGAAGTGTTACTGATAGTGGTGCATGTGTATATCAGGGCTGATTTTCTTTAAAACACCATAGCTGAATTTTTCGTGCGTGCATTGCTATTTATTGTCTGTAAATAATATTCTGTTAATATGTTTAGCTTTAATCATTTTCGACGTGCTATTTACTATGTTCTGTGCAAGATTACTAAGTTAAACGATGGCCTTTGTGACTTGTTCCATGTGACCTTTTGCACATTTTGAACACCTGCAACAGTACTAAGAATAATTAAATTGTAATCACTACAACGTTTAATTATAAGAAGTTCGTAAGAAAAAGTATATATGTTATAGAACCACTTAAGAAAAAAATGTATTGCAGAACAGTTTTATAATGCAACCAAAGAAACGAAGCAAAAGCAAAAACAATAAAAAATGGCTTCAGATCTAATTTTATACCGGTACGATGAAAACAATAGGAAAAGCTTTCATTTTTCATGCTGATAATTAGTAATGAGTAAGTTTTACTTGGAAAGTAATGACTTTTGTTCAATGATGTCAAATATTTTCTTGCTCTTTTACTGACTAATTCGTTTCACCTGTTATTAGAGTAAAGAATGTACAAAAAATGCGCTTTATAGCGGATAATATTATAAATTCCGCTCTGAGGTATCGACTCTGTGTATGTATGTTCTTGGGTAACACATCCACATGTGTTCCGTAATGCATCGAAGAATTAAATCTTGCTTAGTCCATAGCGTACCTCATAAAAAAATACTGGACTCTTTTAATATTTTTTCGATGACTGGCAAACAATTAAAATATATAGAAAAACCAGCAAAGAGGTGAACAAGGAAACGAACGAATACACACCATGTCTAACAACATTTAGCAGAATATCACATTATATAAAAATATCCAACGACTGACGATCCACCTAAGACCCATAGTATTTCCTCTTATTGAGGCTGCCTCTGGATATCACCCTCATATATTTATTCATTGAACTGCTCCAGCATGCCTTTCCTTGTGGCTTCGTATCAAACGAAAGAGCGTTATTGCCTGCTGAATAACTGTCCACTGTGGAACGATGCGCTGCACCAAATCTATGGTATTCTAGCTGTGACAATAACCGCCACTTAATTGCCGTCGTTCGGTGAAAACAATTTTTGTTTTATGTGCACAGTGATTATTACAAGTCAATTTTAGGACATACACTGAGGCAAGAATTCGTACAACTTATCTTTGTTCTTCGTGCTAAGAGTTGAATTTTGAGTTCTTCCACTTGCTCTTTTTTTTATGAGTGGCTGCTGTAAGTTAGCATTAAAGCTGTTTGCTTTATTTTCAAACTGATTGGAACACTTTATAATGCTGCTGCTGATAGAGTTCGTTCTTTAATTGATTACTGCGTAGACGACAGCTTTGTGCATATAAAGTTAATAAATACATTTTACTAATGAGGATCATGATGATATTTCCAGGATTTCGACTGAAGGATCATGATTGAATAATTGTAAATTGTTTGGATTACAGCTACCATGGCCACATTAGTTTAATGTTTGAAGACTCTTTGTTGGAGTGTAAGTGTATTGTTTGTCTCAAAGTCTTTCCCGCACAGAAATTAAAAAAAAAAAATAAGACATCATTATTTGCCCTGTGTTGAGATTTTAAGGTCAAAGATTGCTCTTAAATTAGGGATATTTTAGCTTTTATAGTGTGTGTGAGGATAGGATTATCTTGCACTGAAGATTTTGCTCTGCGTTTGAACGTTTTATTTTTGCTTGTTTGACTTTGCCACATAATGTGAGCACTTGTCATCTCCACGAGAGCCATTTAGGCAACTTTTATCTGGTATTACGCCATCAGAAAATGCGCCTTGAGACGCGTAATACTAAGTGCTATTATTGTTTAATCCATTTGCTAAATCAGGTCTTCTTTTTCAATTTTTAGTTTGCTAGAAAAAGTTTGAGAAGAAAACAAGTAAACAGACTCATTAACATGTTTATAGGTATAGGAAGAAAAAAATAATATAATATATATAAATATATATATATATATATATATATATATATATATATATATATATATATATATAGTTATAGTGAATAAGTAGTATATATATATATATATATATATATATATATATATATATATATATATATATATATATATATATATATATATATATATATATATATATATATATATATATATATATATATATGTATATAAATATATATATATATATATATATATATATGTATATATATATATATATATATATATATATATATTTATATATATATATATATATATATATATATATATATATATATATATATATATATATATATATATATATATATATATATATATATATATATATATATATATATATATATATATATATATATATATATATATATATATATATATATGAGAATGCAGATAGTTGGAAATGATAAACTAGGTCACGATTTTGTGTTTTGTTATCATTTGGCAGAACAATAACGATTAAGAATAACATCCGTGTCTATTTTCTGTCAAAATTTAGTTGAAATGAAATTTTTATACCATGATGGCTTCTCGTAGAACTCAAATGGTGAATGCATGGAAGCTCTTAATCACTGCTCTTTTCCTTTGTTTACCTAGTCAATTAGTAGTGCAGTTTAAAATCAAATGTGTATGAAAACGTATTTTATTAGTTTGCATGTTCACATAATCTCAAATAGATGAAGAAACCACTCAGTATTTTGTTTAGAGAAGGAATCTATAACGATTTAAGAAAAATTGCAGTAAACTAAGCAACAATTAATTCCAAATGCTCTTAAAAAGTTTCCCAATTAGCAAGCTTAAGTAAACAGTGTAATAGAGAAAATACACCTGAAATCATGATTTTCTGAATAGTTTTTCTTTGGATGTCTGAAAAAATTGCTCATATTGAATGCGAAACTTCACCACTGGCTGATTCGTAAAACAGAACGAAAATATATTTCTTTGCAATAAAGGACGTGAATGAAATAAATGATAATGTGCATATTGAAATGAATAACAATGTACGGATATGTATCGTTCAAATTTTTTAAAACATTTGATTTCGATTTCATTTGGAGAAAGGGGGTCTTCAAGGTCATTGTCTCTCGTTATTTCCAAACGAAAGGTTAGAGTACGAATCTCACCGGCACAGAAAACTTTATGAATTCTAATTCCCATAGGTGTAAGCTATTCCTAAGTTATATTAAATTCGATATCAAAACAATATTTGTGGCTTAATATGTGTGTATATGTATATATATATATATATATATATATATATATATATATATATATATATATATATATATATATATATATATATATATATATATATATATATATATACATATATATATATATATAATATATATATATATATATATATATATATATATATATATATATATATATATATATATATATACATATATATATATATATATATACATATATACATATATATATACATATACATACATACATATATATATATATATATATATATATATATATAAATATATATATATATATATATATATATATATATATATATATGTATATATATATATATATATATATATATATATATATATATGTGTGTGTGTGTGTGTGTGTGTGTGTGTGTGTATATATATATATATATATATATATATATATATATATATATATATATATATATATATATATATTATAAACTGAACACTTTCCGCACCCCTTCCCACAGAAACAGTTGGGTTCCTTTTAGAAAGACACACCATAAACCATAATTTGCTTTAAGAGCGTTTGCATTATGATTAAAGCCGGCCATTAAGCCATCCAGCTGTAAAGTAAAATTTCCTTATATACACGAGAAGAAATTCTTGTGTTATATTTTCATTACTCAGTCGAGAAGAGAATGGAAGGTATCATTCTTCACTTTCTCGCCAAGAACAAACAGCGAGATCCATTGTTGAGAGAGAGAGAGAGAGAGAGAGAGAGAGAGAGAGAGAGAGAGAGAGAGAGAGAGAGAGAGAGGATAATTTTAACACAGTGATAGCTGCAATCTCTTGAGGTCAGCCTTATCGTTTCTCTGCCACTGTTAAGATTGATAAGTTGTGAATTTTTAACCCATATTAGGATTTTTGGAGAAATAAGAGTCTGTAATATTTTTTAATTAAAACTGAAACGCATATTCCAGTTTTCACTCGTGATGAAAAATGGTTATTATTATTATTATTATTATTATTATTATTATTATTATTATTATTATTATTATTATTATTATTATTATTACTTCAGTAGATGAAACCTATTCACTTGGAACAAGCACACAGGGGCCATTGACTTGAAATTCAAGTTTCCAAAGAATCTTGGTTTCAACCTCCCCCCGCAGAGCCCACACTCCAGCAGTAACTGATTATGATACAGAGCTAGTGGTTTTTCATCGCCCTTGGGGAGACATGAACCATCGACATCTGAGTGGCATACCACGACACTAACCACTATACCATCGATAATATATCTATACTTTTCCATATTTGTTTGTCATTTCATGCTCTTTGACCATGTAGTCAAGCGAACCACATCAATGATTCCTAGTCTTTCACTGTGCTTCCTCAACTACCTTTTGTAATAAATTTTGTATATTTTGCTTTGAGACATTCTTTATTACAAAGACTATTTGGTGCATTATTACGTCAATTGTAGTAGACTCTGAGATTAATGCATGTCTTTCTTTGCGCCCTCTATATCTTTGAAAATCTTTCTCGTGAACTGCTCAATAGAGACTCGTAACGCATGTCTTCCGCCCTTAGAAAATCTTTAACCTTCGGATTATATGGTTTTGTGACTACTTTTTTTACCTTTACTACCAAACGTTGAAATTCTCTTTTTCCTTCGCCTCTCTCTGGCTTACAGTTTCGCAAATTTTAATTGGTTGGTTTAGTTTTTATAGTCAAGGATTACATCTTACTGTCCTATCTTTCTTAATCATTTGTTTGTTTCTTTGCTTTGGGATAGAAAGGAGGATGAGTTTCCTTGTCCCATCAGCCTCTGTGCTGAGGAATTATCAGTCTTTGATTTGACATCATCATTATTATTATTATTATTATTATTATTATATATATATATATATATATATATATATATATATATATATATATATATATATATATATATATATATATATATATATATATTGTCTATCACAGTCATCCTATTCGACTGGGTGGTTTTTATAGTGTGGGGTTCCGGTTGCATCCTGCCTTCTTAGGAGTCCATCACTTTTCTCACTCTGTCCGCTGTTTCTAGTAGCACACTTTTCTGCATGAGTCCCTGAGCTATTTCGGCATCTAGTTTTTCCAGATTCCTTTTCTGGGATCTTGGGATCGTGCCTAGTGTTCCTATGATTATGGGTACAATTTCCACTGGCATATGCCATATCCTTCTTATTTCGATTTTCAGGTCTTGATACTTATAAATTTTTTCTCTTTCCCATCTGCTCTGGTGTCCCATGGTATTGCGACATCAGTGGGTGATACTTTCTTCTTAATTTTGTCAATCAACGTCACGTCTGGTCTATTGGCACGTATCACTCTATCTGTTCTGATACCATAGTCCCAGAGGATCTTTGCCTGATCGTTTTCTATCACTCCCTCAGGTTGGTGTTCGTACCACTTATTACTGCAAGCTAGCTGGTGTTTCTTGCACAGGCTTCAGTGGAGGGCTTTTGCTACTGAATCATGCCTCTTTTTGTACTGGTTCTGTGCAAGCGCCGGACATACGCTTGTTATGTGGTTCATGGTCTCGTCTTTCATATTGCACTTCCTGCATGTGGGTGAGATGTTATTTCCATCTATTGTTCTTTGGCCATATCTGGTTCTTAGGGCCTGATCTTGTGCCGCTGTTAGCATTCCTTCTGTTTCCTTCTTGAGTTCTCCCCTCTGTAGCCATTGCCATGTTTCATCGCTGGCCAGTTCTTTTGTCTGTCTCATGTACTGTCCGTGCTTTGGTTTGTTGTGCCATTTCTCTGTTCTGTTTTTCATTCTTCTGTCTCTGTATATTTCTGGGTCTTCGTCTACTTTTATCAGTCCTTCTTCCCATGAACTCCTTAGCCACTCGTCTTCACAGGTTTTCAGATATTGCCCCAATGCTCTGCTCTCGATGTTGACGCAGTCCTCTAAGCTTAGTAGCCCTCTCCCCCCTTCCTTTCGTGTTATGTATAGTCTGTCTGTATTTGCTCTTGGGTGTAGTACTTTGTGTATTGTAAGTGTTTCCTAGTTTTCTGGTCTATGCTGCCGAGTTCAGCCTTCGTACATTCCACTACTCCTGCACTGTATCTGATTGCTGGTACTGCCCATGTGTTTATGGCTTTCGTCATGTTTCCGGCGTTGAGTTTTTACTTGAGTATCGCCTCCAGTCTCTGCATATATTCTTTCCTGATCGTGTTCTTCACCTCTTGGTATTTTATATCCTCTCCTTCTATTATTCCCAGGTATTTGTATCCTGTCTCATCTATGTGTTTAATGCTATTCCCGCCTGGTAGCTTTATCCCTTCAGTCCTTGTCACTTTGTCTTTTTGTATGTTGACCAAGGCGCATTTTTCTATTCCAAACTTCATCCTGATGTCCCCAGATACAATCCTCACAGTCTGGATTAGAGTATCTATTTCCTTGATGCACTTACCATACAGCTTGATGTCCTCCATGAACATAGGATGGTTAATTCTGTTGCCTCCTTTCTTGAGTTGGTACCCAGCATCCATCTTCTGCAGTACTTCTGTCATGGGAATCATGGCTACTACGAAGAGTAGTGGGGACAGTGAGTCGCCTTGAAAGATCCCTCTCCTGATGTTAACCTCTGCTAGTCTTATCCCAGAGCTTGTAAGTACTGTATTCCAGTTGCGCATTGTATTTTTAAGGAAGCTGATGGTGTTGTCCTCTGCCCAATATATTTTCAGGCATCCTATTAGCCACGTGTGCAGTATCATGTCGAAGGCTTTCTTGTAGTCAATCCATGCCATGTTTAGGTTGGTTCTCCTTCTCTTACTATTCTTCATTACCATTTTCTCTATTAGAAGCCGGTCTTTTGTGCCCCTTACACTTCCTTCTGCAGCCTTTCTGTTGGTGCGGGATGGTGTTTTTATCATCTAGGTAGTTGTATAGCCTTTCACTGATGATGCCTGTCAATAACTTCCACATTATTGGTAGGTAGGTGATAGGCCTGTAGTTACTTGCTATATTATTATTATTATTATTATTATTATTATTATTATTATTATTATTATTATTATTATTATTATTATTATTATTATTATTATTATTTCTGATTCATTTAATGCTTATTATTATTATTTCTGATTCATTTAATGCTACACTGTAAAAAATTCTCCTTTTTTTTTCATTTGATATCGTCACTTTTATTACAAGGAAAGCTGTTTGTATTTGGTGCCTTACTTTGACGGACTTTGAGTCCAGGAACCAGCAAAAAAAAAAAAAAAAAAAATTCTTTCATGTCTCATGCTCTGACCCAGTGAAGTAGAACGAGATCCCGTGTTGGACCGAATAAGCAACAGTAACACTTACGGATACTTATCAAAAGGTTCATTCTGTGACGGTGCATTGCCTGATGAAAGTTTCCGCAAGTGTTCTCGCGGAGATGACAAGTGCCCGCATTAGGTAGCGAAGTCAAATAAGCAAGAAGGAAAGGTTCATAAAAGTGTAGCATCGTTTACGCGTGATAATCCTATTCTCACATAACATAAAGACTAAGATACCTTGACTTTAACACCAATCCTTCTCCTTAACGACACAAGAAATGTCTTGATGACCGTCATTCTTCAGAATGACCGAGAGGGTGAGACCCTGAGCAAGCAAATGGTAACTCACATAATCCGAGAAACTGATTTTCATATTTTCGTTTCTTAGCTGCTTCGTTTTTACTGCTTTCTTGAAAAGAACCTTAACCATTCGTGTGATGAATTTTAAGTTATATAACGAAATTTTAATATACATATTCGATGAAACAAATATTCACCAAAGTGTTCTGGTTTTCCCGCTCGCCTTTTATTTGTTGTGATTTCACAAATAAATTTCAGTTGTTATTTGCTAAGTTTTTTGTACAGTTAATCTAATCATATAAATTAAATAATAATAGATACAGGATTCAGTAATATCCCTTTATTTAAAAAAATCTTTTGATGAAACATCATATTTTTTGTTAATTCTATGATTTTTTTTTTATTTTCCCATCATTGTCATTGTATCATTCAATGACGCTAATATTTGACCGAAAAAAATGTTGTTGATTAGGTAATACGATAATGCTAAGAGCTCTGAACTACCTTTGGCTAACTAAACCACATAAAATAAAATGAAAACAAATAAAGTATATTTAAAGATAACATGTGGAAGTATCCATGCCTTAACAGAGGGAAGGGTTGGAACTGATTACTACTGATGCAAATAACATATTATATGAATTTATTTAATAGATTAATTTTTTTGTCTCTCATTCATGACCCCTCTAAGTTTATTTATTTATTTGTTTATTTATTTATTTATTTTTGTCAGTAACTCGTGATTTCTGAAAAGGTCTTATTTGAAGCTCCAGCTCGACCCAACCGGATTTTCTGTGGTAGAAGTTACCACGGAGATGTTATTCTCATATATTTATTCATTGAGCTTTTCTCATGTTCCAATCCCTGTGGTCTCGTACAGAGCCAAGGAATGCTATTGTTCGCCGGCGACATGTTTGCAGAGGAGCAGCGCCTTTCCCAAAATACGCCAGTAGAGTTCTTTAGTACTGTTCCTGTAACGGTGGGAATTGTTTGCTTGCCTCCTTTCACAGGTTATGTCACGTGTGTCTTTTTTTTTTTGCATGTTTACTGTAGATTATGATGAAGTTCCTGGCAGCGTTATGATTTTGACACTTATGTGTATAAGTTTATTTGCAATGCATGCAAAGAAATCAATAGATAGTTCACACACACATACACACACATATATATATATATATTATATATATATATATATATATATATATATATATATATATATATATATATATATATATATATATATATATATATAAATATATATATATATATATATATATATAATGTGTGTGTGTACATGTGTGTACATGTGTGTGTTACAGTATAAATATATGTTTGTATATTTTCCAAGAAACATAAATAAAATTTCAAGCATATCGGGTGACAATACATATATCCATTCCGAACAGTCTCAAACAGAAAATACAGATTAATCCGCCAAACACTTTTACGGCATTTTCCACAGACGTTTATGCTCATGGGAGTTTTGAAGTATAACGACCATAATATGTCCAGTTCCCAGTCGTAACGCTGAGAGATCCGCGTCAAATCACGGTTATTCCAGCTTTTACGGTGTGTACGAATCGGATCGCCTTACCAAAATAATTGCGACATTTTTGTAAACCTTTCCTTCTCGCTTCATTGGCTTTGGCTTCTAACGTGAGCACTCGTCGTCTCACCAATAATACGGCAGCATTTTCCTGGTGACGTACCATCTAAGAATGGACCGTATAATATCTGTCATTAAATGCCATTGCAGTGTATTTAGGATGGATATGTAACAAATTAGAATGAAGATATAGTATTAAAAGTCAGCTTTAGTAGATGTTGATTTATGTACTTTTTGCGTCAGCGACTTACAATAAACATGTCAAGAACAGCGAACCCAATGATCCCCATGTAAAGAATGGCCAACCCTTTCCGGTGCGAACTCCAATTCCACATGAGGGCTAGTACTAAAGACGGCGAAACAGTGTTTCATCTACACTGCTTCGCCGTGTTTAGTACTAGGCCCCGGGGGGTCAAATGTATTTAGCCTTGTTTAGTGCTAGCCCCTGGGGGATCAAATGTCAGGTACAGAAGTGTTCGTGTCTAGAACAGCGAACCCGATTATTCCCATGTAAAGAATAACGAGCCCAATAATCTTCTTGTAAAGAATAGCGAACCCTCCTGCGAGTGGGTTCGCTAATCTTGACATGATCCAACAGAACATTAATAACACGTTATTATTTGTGAATCTGATTTAGACCGAAGTCATCCACTCGAGTCGCCCTTGGATAATCTATTGGTTGAAAGTTTTCTGTTTTATATTAAATAGAAATACCAACAGTACATATATCATGTGAATACCCTTTCATATTTCATATATGACTTCAGTATTTCCTAGACATATAAAGGTTTCATATATATGTCTTAAACTAATTTATCATAATATTGCAATGTTTTATGATATATGAATGTAAACATGTTATGTTACTGGGATAGGATTATATGAAAATATGTTCCTCTTTTCTGTGATTTTCGCCTATTTTTCACAGATGGTCATTGTATTTTGGGGAATCTCGCGCTCAAGTTAGTGGACTTGTAGGCTTGTTCCTTAGGTATACATATACATATATATATATATATATATATATATATATATATATATATATATATATATATATATATATATATATATATATATAAAAATGTGTTTGTGCGTGTGTGCGTGCGGGAGGTACAACCTGGTTGCGTCTCCTGGTTGTTTATGAACCAGTAACTTTGCATTTTATGAATAATGAGAACCTTTACAGGGTGAAAACGAAATAACATCAGAAGAATAACAGCGGTGGGTGGGACACTTCCGTGAAGTCATGATGGGAATAATGTTTATATATTTTTCGTATATTACGCATTCCTCCGATGTTATTTTTTCTTGGTTGGTGTGTCTGAATAATAATTTTGGATTTTTCATACTTTTACGTAATAGCGGATGCTCTACGATTAATAAAATTGCCTAGAATATCGATAAAACACACACACACACAGATACATATATATATATATATATATATATATATATATATATATATATATATATATATATATATATATATATATATATATATATGTAATATACACACCTATAAATATCGCCATCTCTGAAAATTAGAAACCTGCGTTTATGTAATTTATGTGCTCTCTAAGTATAATCATTTTCTGCAAAAATATCGATTTTTCGTTACAGCTAACAAAAAATTGTCTGAATGTTTTTTTTTTCATCATAGATAATAGAGTTTCTGTACACTTAATAAAAAAAACATTCCTTAATATAAAATTCGTTTCTACCAGGAAACAGAAAAGTAGGGACATTTAATTAACAACGCCATAATTTTCAGTTTATTGATATTACAAAGTGGTATTTTTTTCCAAATTTTCATCCACTTCGGCAAAGTATTCTGTTTATTATAAGATTTTATTTATGTCTCCAGCCAACGCCAGC
>NC_089781.1:77230805-77238305 GCF_040412425.1 Macrobrachium rosenbergii | reverse complement strand
AAAAGACACTCCAAAAGTCACTGCATTCAAAAATCTAACTATTCATACTCAGGAAAAATTCATAATCATGATTTTCTACATAGAGACTTTTTTATGAGATCCTTTACATATTTCCAGGTACTTAGGAAAGGAAGACTAATAACCCTAGTAAGTTTCCGTTTACGTGAGTAAGGATACAAATGTGCCAGCTGGCCTGGAATACTTATTGGAATAGCTTTCATGTTTTTGTTTTGTTTTAAGCATCTTTTGTTGGGCCTCAAGACTATTTATTATACACGTATAGCTACCATGCCTATATTCAAATAACAAGAGAGAGAGAGAGAGAGAGAGAGAGAGAGAGAGAGAGAGAGAGAGAGAGAGAGAGAGAGCATATTATGACGCACATTTGAGCCTTAATAATTGTCTTCATTGACAAGTATATCTAAGCCTAAAAGTATTATCTGTCATCAACTTACGGTTGATACAATAACAAAACCCTACACGCAGATGTCTGTGTGGAGAATATGTCATGCGAGACCACACTGGCAGCATTAGCTTCAAAAACAGCGTAGAATAGGCAGAACTGGAAAAAAAGGAAATAATGTGGCACTAGTTTGGCCTCGGAGACCCTTAATGAGATTTATTTTTCCATGGCTATGCCTCAGTATGATACTCCTTTCTTTGAAAGAGAACATTTTTTTTCTTATTCAGAAGTGAAGAAGGAAGAGGATTAGCGTATAAATGGAGGGTTACTTTTTTATGATGAGGTTTTATTGCTCACTGCTTATGCATAAGAATATATCCGGGGCATCAAGGATAGAGAAACTTACTTCAAAGATGTTTTTTTTAGAAAGGGAAGTTCACCATTTGAAAGAGTCCGATGTATGTTTTGTAAATACGTAGATGCTTTAGGCAGTGACTTGAAAAAATAGACAAAAAATGCGAACATAAATCGAACTTATCTCCCACTTTATCTCCTTCTAGCAAAACTTATGTGCAGTATTATAAAAGGAAAAAGAACACAATATTTAGTCAGCAGTAAACTCGCATTTTCACGGTTCTTGTCTTTAATGCACGCGCATCTAAAGGCCACCTTCAACCTATGCTTTAGTACTGAGGGAGTAATGGATGTACCTCAAAGATAATGAATACTCTTTCCTCAAAGGCTAAAAGGACATGGCGTTACTTTGTCCAAGTGGGTAGGACGTAATGGGCGCAAACGAGTACCCAAGACCAGGGTGAAAGTGTGTGAAACCATGCTGTCCCGTAGCACAAACATGAAAAGAAAGTAGACAAAAAACAATAACATTCTCCTGTTGACGGTTATTACAGAGAGTAGTTATGGTTTTATGCTTACAGTATACCATATTAAACAACTTTAAGGCAAACTTATATTTTAAGTACTTCTTCATGTATACCATATATATATATATATATATATATATATATATATATATATATATATATATATATATATATTACTGTATGTATATATATATATATATATATATATATATATATATATATATATATATATATATATATATATATATATATATATATATATATATATATATATATATATATATATATATATATATATATATATATATAACGTCCACATGTATGTGTGTGGATTTATATATGCTTCAGTGTGTTTTTAGATACTCAGAAATTTATAAGTGTATTATTTTTAAGATTTTAATGTATATACCGCTCACAGCGTTCTGTAGTGTTTGTCATTTTCAGTTTTGATGGCTCGCAAGATTCGACCAAAGGAAAAATACTAATTCATGGGGAAAGGCTATTAAAGTTCATTCTTTTCAGTTGGCAATTAAACAGAGTGTAAAATTTTACTCTCATTTCCTTCCCAAGATTTAGTAACTTGTGTTCCCTCTTTCCCCTCACTCTGTGTTGTTATTGCTGTAGTCCACTTGCCAATGAATCTTTGAATTCTTTCTATGCGATGAACTCGTACTGCGTTTTTGTTCTGTTTAAGCCCTAAAAATAACATGATTCAAATCAGAAATAATATTTTTATTATAATTTCAGATACACTCATTTACTAGCACCATTATAGATGTTACTACTCTTCATTGAGGGTCGCCGTTCTCTGTAGAGCCCTACTGCCAATACAGTTTTTGAATTAAACAACCTGAAAAATGTAACGATGACGATCAGTTTAGAATGCAAGGAAAAGGGAAAATTTTACTAATGACCAGTGATATGGTTAAGTATCTGACTTTAATGTTCTGTTACTCTTACTTTCTAATTATTTAAAGTTAGCAGATTTTTCCGAAAATGACATTTGTAGAGTAAAAATTGAACCTGTTATGAGAATGAATGGTACTCCTTGTTCGTCAAATTTTCTAATAATTCAAATTCTGTTCCCTCTTTTACTTCCTCTTTTCTTATTCTCCTCCTCCAAATTGTTATTTTTTCCTCGGGAAGTGGAATAGGCCACCAGCGTATAGGATGAAGCCTGAAAACATAAAAGATGGTGGCGGGGGTGGGGGAGGCAAAAAGAAGGGAAAGAGAAACCTTTACAATTTTTCCCATTAGAGAAAATCCTCTTAATACCCGTTTGATGAAGCGAAAGATAGATGGCAGCACTCTCCGCCCCGGAAGACTAGGATGGAGCTCGCCCAACTTCCGCGAACTAAAATGCAAATAATTGCATTACAGCTAAAGGAATAGGGAGCGATGAGGTGGGGGTTCCAGGGGGTGAAGGTTGGGAGGGGGAAGGGGAGGAGGATGAGGAGAGGAGGGACATAGGGAAGATGATTTAATTTTCTTCTTGCCAGAATAATCAATTTCAAATTAGGAGTTAATTTACGATTTGTCATGCTTCGTTTCACTGTCTCCTTTTAGGGCCCAGTTCGGGAAGGAGACTGGCCTGACCATATCTCTTTCGTTCGTTTAGTTGCTTTTTGTCCTTTAATGTAAATACATATAAAATAGAGAAATTTATATTTTACGTTTATTAAATTTTAGGTGAAGTTGGTGGCACTGATATTGTGCTCCCAAAATAGCTAAGTAATTTTGCAAAATGGCGAAAAAAAAATTTAGACCTCTCCAAATACAAATGAAATTGAGAAAGTTGTATTTTATGAATATAAAGATTTAGGTGAAAATGATGGTAATGATTTTGTACTCTTAAAAGAGTACTATCAAATAATTTTGCACGAGAGAGAGAGAGAGAGAGAGAGAGAGAGAGAGAGAGAGAGAGAGAGAGAGAGAGAGAGAGAGAGACGACGACGACGACGAAGCATTCATTTTAGAATGTCCAAAGAAAAACCTGTCCAGTGTCCAGCAGCGAGCAACGACACTTGCGGTTAAAAATAAGGTGAGAAAATAAAGCCAGAGGATGATAATTGCCAATCAGACCTTAATGAAGCGCAACAGAGACCATTAAGCGAAGGCCGTGAGGAGGCCGCGCCTTTTCGCTGGGGGGAATACGAAATGTTCGCTCGTAGTACATCTCTGTGCCGCCAGGGCTCGCCGTCGGCTCCGAACTAATTTGGGCTGAAGATAGAGATTACCGAGTCCCAGTGGAGATTCACAGACGACCGAACCCGAGGCTAACTTGCATTAATTAGTTAAGCAGTTAATTATCTGTTTCATACATGCGCCCGAATTTGCTTTTAAAATTGTCTGGGAAAGGCTGGAATACACTTAAATACATGGGAAGAGATTTTTATGTTTATGGAAAGGTATAAGACGGTTCAAAAAAATACTTGCAATTTGGTATGGTGGACACTCACTGACTCTCAAAATAGTATTTGTTTATAGAATATATAAAAGTGTTGAGCCGTAATAATTTCAATCTGATTTGTAGCTTCTGTCGTTTGTTATGGTTTATGGCGACAACTAATTATATTATGTTTTCTATTGCACGAAGAAATATGATGTAAGCGCAAAATAAAGCCTTTACAACTTAGTGATGAAGTTATAATTCAGCAGACAGCAAGGGAGCTTATTCCTACGTGATGTGAAAAAATGGACTTACGATCTCTGCATGAATAATTTACAATTATTCTTGTCACCAGATATTGCTCCACGATGGCGTGAACATTTACTTCTACCTCTGTCCTAACACGATATACAGCTGTTGATGACGGCTGTAATGTTTAGGGTGTTCATCAAGTTGACTTGTGTTTTTGTTCACTTGATGTGTGTATATAAGATGTGTTAATGCTTAGGTTTCCTGATAATTCTATATAATAATCGCTTAATTTAATAGAAAAAAAACTCATACTGAGGAGGACAGAAATATATTGACATGGAACCTGTCAAAAAAGGATCTTCTGTTTATTTTCAACCATGAGAGAGAGAGAGAGAGAGAGAGAGAGAGAGAGAGAGAGAGAGAGAGAGAGTAAATTCTAGGTGACGGGATTCCAATTTTTCAACTTGGTGGGGATTCATCGACATGCATAGGAGGATCTCTCTCTGTCCCTCACCACTAAAAATGGTGGGATGGTCGTTGCTCGCATTTCAGTCAGAGGGGATAAGGAGTGGGTGAGGGCTAGATGCACGAGGATAGGTGATGCCCTTTGGCAGATCCTGTCCTACACATTTCTCTCCACTTTTGACTCTCTTTTACCCCAGGCCATTTCTCCCTGTGCCATCATCCACCCCCAATCTCACGCGCTGCAAACTTGAATGATATGTATTTTCGAGTGTATTTTTGCAATAACTGTGCTCTTTGTAGTGACAATGGGTCTTTCATTACAGAGAAATGTGAATGTTTATTTTGTTTCAAATATATATATATATATATATATATATATATATATATATATATATATATATATATATATATATATATATATATTATATATATATATCTATATATATATATATATATATATATATATATATATATATATATATATATATATATATATATATATATATATATATATATATATATATATATATATATATTATATCTATATATATACTGTATATATTTTTTTTCTAAGGGAGTGCAATTAATTTACAGTTCGGCAGTAACAATTGTCTAATAAGGCTTTGGTTTTATTATTTAATTTTAATGATAATATATTTTCAGTTTTGTAGATAACGCAAGTCCATTTTCTTTTAATATGGTTTCTACGTTTCACTTCTACAGATAGTTTTTTTAGTGTAGTTTAAATGTCAAGATGTATTTGTACGTGGGCATTTGGTGTTATTATTCTTTTTAGTTTTCCTTTACTTTTGATGGACATTAGAGGGGAGGGGTTTTGTGTTTTTGTGCTTATTTTTTTATATTTTTCGAAATAGTTTTAACCTGCACACGTGAGACATTAGCCTAAATGTTATCATCTGAATGCTGAAATGGAACTGTAAAATAAAGACCCTGGCCAAAATTTGAATCATCATCATCTCTTAGAAAATTTGGACCTGTATGAAAATGTGAAGCCATTAGTTGCTTATAGCCCAAAAGCCTAGTGATACGGTCAGCTGGATTTTCAATTCCAAATACAAACTTGAATGATATAGGCAATTTCTCACAAAGTCTTGAAATTTGTTCAAGACGATTAAGAACAAAAATAGATGTCTTTTGTATTTTATCTAATTTGTTACATTTGAGTTTATTCATTTCAGAGCAACCATACTATCTTTAATTTTGATGGGAATAACAAACGGTAGGTATCCCATAAAAATTCATTATGAATTTCAGTTACTTCCAGTGAAGGTACACTCTTAGTTTCCAACTGCTTATTAACAACATGGTTCTCTTCCAGCAGAAAGCTAACTTTTTAGTATTAGGATCCTTTTTGAAAAGGACAACTCCATATCTGACCTTATTAGCATCAGTAAAAGCAATTACACTGTACTCACTACGTCTAGCACTCATAAATCTTTCCATATAAATTGCTTGTGTTCAATTAACATGTTTAGCAATGGCTTTCCAAGTTTCAGCTTGTTCCAAAGGAAGTTTGTCATCCCAGTCTATATCATAATTAGACTGCTACCTATAAAGAAACAGCCTAGATCTCTTAAGAATAGGCCTAAGAAACTGGAATAAATAAAAATTAGATGCCAGTGAGGAAAAAATAGAATGTTTAGTATGAGTATTGCTATACAGCTTCAAAGGCTTCACAGCAATAGCATCAGCTTATCTGCCATTTTAGCCCAAAGAGCTTTACCTCTGGAGGAGTAATTATATCTTACTCACTGTCAATTTCATCCTGCAGTTCACTGCAGTTTGTGCTAAATTGTTGCAAATGGAACATATAAGGCTCAAATATACTTATTAAATTTCCATAAACCCATTTCATGTAATCTGGAACACTTTCACGAACAGATCCATTATCCACATATATTAAATTATAAATAGACTTTTTAAGGTTCATTACTTTAATACTATCCTCACGAACTTAAAGAACAAGAATCTTAAACATGGTAGTCATCAACATTGTAGGATAGCACCTAAGACCAAATAGTAAACAGAGACTTTTATATCATACAACTAGCTGACCAACTCGACGCTGCCTGGAAAAACTCTGAATGGCAACTGATACTCTCTCTCTCTCTCTCTCTCTCTCTCTCTCTCTCTCTCTGTTAAGACAGTTGCTTCAGTTACACTGCCAAGCATTTTTTAAATTTTATGTTTCACCACCTCTCACCCCACATTCCTATAGGGGCTGAACTTGGACTTGAAGAGTATCGGGAGTGTCATTATTCATCTTAGTGACCTTGAAAACTATGGCTTAGACACTAATGTCAGTCATTTTTGACATTTTATTTTTCATCTTTTCTCGCACCCCCTTCATATCGGGGCTGAACTTGGACTTAAAGGGCATCGGGAGTGTCACTATTCATCTCAGCGATCTCAAAAACTATGGATTAAACTCAATATCGGTCATTTTAGATTTTTTTTACATGTCACCCCCTTCCCACCCCTACCCCCTTTGGTGCCAGTGAGGTCTTACCCCCACAGTATTCTTTTCCCGATAGTAAGTCATACTGTACGTATACCAAAATGAGGTATGATAACACCCGTAGAGTTTATCTAGTGACTAAAGGTGCCCCTACACGATCAATATTAACCATCAATTTTCTGGTATTGTCGAAACTACTGAACGTCTGTGGTTAAGACTGAATGGTTGTTCAATACTTGTGAAACAATTGACGTGGTTGAAGTTAACTCAATAACAAACGTTTGGTCTGAGGGTGTTATTGGGCAATATATCTCACTTTTTACTTCATTGTCGTCCCGATAACATGTCTGGCAGTGGAGTAGGGGACAGTAAGAACTTCAAGGAGGCGGAGAGAGAATTCCTTATAGAGTGCATTCGCCTTTGTAAGGAATTACCATCATTGTGGAAGATAAAAGCGGATGATTATAATGACCGCAACAAAAAGTGAGAGGATTACATCATACTCCTCAAGAAATATAGGGAAAGGTACCCAAAGGCAGGAATTGAGGATGTGAAAAAAGTTCAATTCATTAAGGACGAACTTCCGCAAAGAGCTGAAGAAGGTCCAATCTTCAAAGAAGTCGGGTGCTGG
>NC_089781.1:77213305-77223305 GCF_040412425.1 Macrobrachium rosenbergii | reverse complement strand
GGAGGTAAATACAACAGGAAATCAGGAATTTACGAGTGAAAGGATAGAACCATATATATCCTTATTAAATATATATACCCTTATAAAGACAAAATCCACGAAGAAAAGAGAAACAATGGAGTGCTGCAAGGCCTTTCGACTTATAGTCCTTTACTTAGCAGACTGAAGAAATATAAAGGACAATAAGTCAAAAGATCTAGCACCATGACAGATGGGAATTACAAAGGAAAAATATATATGGAATCAACACAATTGAAGATTCAGTTATACACTACACACAAACACATATTAAATATTTAATATATTTTTACAAAGGACTATATATATATATTCAGAGGCATGGACAGGACAATTAAAAGATTTTACAAATGAGGTATTTATTCAGAAAAATGTTATTTTCAAGAATAATTCTCTCCTTTTTTTTGTAAACAATAAAAATTTTGGCAATGATGAACAATTTAGTAATTGATAAAGTTAATATTATATATATATGTATATATATATATGATATATATATATATTATATATATAATATATATATATATATATATATATGATATAAATATATATATATATATATATATATATATATATATATATGGATATATATATATTAATACTAGATAAAAAATAGAAAGATAGATTGATAGTTAATAATGTTTTTGTGTGTAAATTTAAAATCGTTTAATTTTGCCTTCCCTTGAAGATAATCCTACAAAAAAAAATGAATATTTAACCCGTTCAGAAAGTTATGGATAATTTTACAATTTGCAGTTGGACGCATCATAACTCTCCTGATAATCCCCATCTGTCATTTATATGAGCTCACTTTGTAAACTTTTTTGTATTCCATTTACAAATAAAGCGTCGACTAAAGATACGGACTTTTTTCAGTTTTATTTTTCTCTTTAATCAGTTGAAATATTGAATTACTTGTGATAAGAGTTTTGGAAGTTTATATTCGAAAAGTCTGTAGCAATAAATATCTCAAATTGACAACATCTTTCAAATTCAGATGAAAAACTTTGTTATTTACGTAAATTGGTACTGAATATATCTATATATCTATATATATATATATATATATATATATATATATATATATATATTATATATATATAGTATTTAGTTTTCTTTAGTTAATCTCAAACTTCATTAATTCTGTTTAATAACTTTACTTTGTTTCTTAAAAATAACAGAATGAAGACATTATCCAAAGTTAGTTATATTGGTCAAATAATTTAGCAGATTTTCATTTCTAAGCTATATTCAAAATATGCGTAGACATCAGTGTATATTCCTTCAGATACTCATTCATTGTAATATTATATATATATAGTGTATATATAAAGGACATGGTAACTAGAGAATATCTATATATATATATATAATATATAAAATATATATATTTATATATGAGTTATATATAATTAATTTATTTCTTTAGTATTCCCTCTTAGTATACATATAGCATGTTTGGTTTTCATTGCATAATATAAGTCTATTTATACCTATATATTTTATATATCACACAAAATATTATAGCCACAAAATCGTTTAACATCCAGTTGACTATGCCTAGTTACAACTTGCACTCTAGGGGCATTATACCAAGATAACGGAAATTTGTATAAAGTAAATATGCAAATTTCCATTATCTTGGTATAGTTTCAGTTTGAATTTCCCTACTATGATTTTCCTCAACTTTGGTCATATGATATTTAGTGTATATATATATATATATATATATATATATATATATATATATATATATATATATATATATATATATATATATATAGATAGATAGATAGATAGATAGATAGATAGATATAGATATAGATATATATATATAGATTACCATACTTCTGAAGGAAATAATTTGAGCACCCAAATCGCTTCGGTGCTGGGCGTTGCGAGCCTAAATATTTTACGTTCGTTACCCGCCATTTCCAATTTCGACCGCAGGAGAGAGAATATTTAGAGAGAGAGAGGAGCCACCGATATGCAATTCTTAGATCGTAAATATGTTTTAGGCTTTGGTCACATCTGGAGGCGTTCCATTCATTCCAAAGTTAGAAAAGAATTGAATGTTGTTTTAAATTTATTTAATCATGAATTTATAGTTTTTCTTTATTTACAGGAGTCATTTTTAATAGTTTGCCAATTTGCATCTTAATTTGTACGTTGGTGAAAGGTTTTACGCTCATGCAATGAACATACACAAAAAGCTTCAGAACTTGATACTTAGTAAGAGGAACCTTCAAAACAGCACTAAGAGGATTGCTAGTGTACAGATACCAAGGTATACCTTGATAACCTTACAAGTTCAAAGTCACGAAGAACAGTGATTTTATTCCTCCTTCAGAAGTTTAGTTTCACGTCCGTATCTCCTACTGTTCTTTATTTATCTCAAGTGCACTTCTTTTTGGAGGATTCTTAGAAAACTGGAGAGGAAGAAACGCTACAGGCTACAGAATACTAAAAGAAAAGGCAGAACTATAAAGAGGAAATGATAATATCAAAATGTTTTCAACGAGGTTAAATAAGTTTGCCATATCTCCTGCCTATCGCGTCACCAGGTGGAACTAATGGATGGCCTGTTTTCTTGAAGAATGATTGCGACCGCGGGTAGGGAGGTGGAGGAGTATGAGGTAGAGGAGAAGGTGAAGTGGAACAACGAGAATGAGGAGGAAGAGAGGGAGGACGAGGAACAGGAGAGAAAGAGGTAGAGGACATGAGGATATAAGGGCGAGGAGGAGGAGGAGGAGTTAGAGGAGCAGGAGTAGGAGGAAGAGAAAGAGTAAGTAGGGAAAGTGGTAAAAGAGGACGGCGAGAAGGAAGGATATCAGTTAAAAGAGAGAAAGGGGGAGGCGAAGAAGAAGGTAAGGTAAAAAAAAAAAAAGGTACGCATAAGTAACAGGGAAGAATGGCGAACTAGGGCATGAGAGAGAGAGAGATAGGATCATGTAAAGGGAAGAGGAACGGGAGAGAGAAGAAGGTAGAGGCCATGAGGAGTAGAAGGACGAGGAGGAGGAGGGAGTTAGAGGAGCAGGAGTAGGAGGAAGAGAAAGAGTGAGTAGGAAAAGTGGTAAAAAGGACGACACAGAAGAAAGGATATCAGTTACAAGAGAGAAGGAAGTGGGGAAGAGAAGAAGGGTATATATATGTAAAACAAAGATAGGTACGTGTGCATTTGGGAAGAATAACTATTATGGTAAAGAGAGAGAGACATGGGATAATGTAAAGGGAAAGGAAGAGGAACGTTAGAGAGAAGAATAGTTTGTAATGAGGGGTAATAAAGTACTTTATGGAATAGGAGTTAGATGAGCAGGAGTAGAAGGAAGAGAAAGAGTTTTTAGGAAAGAAGGTAAAAAAGAACGGCGAAGGAAGGATATCGGTTAAAAGAATAGATATTAAAGAAGAAGGTTTGAAAATAAAAGATTTGAAGAAGTAACAGGAAGAATGGCGAACTATTTCCTTAGACTTTCAGAGAGAGAGAGAGAGAGGAGATATGGATTATGTAAAGTCCCAGAACAGGAGATTGCAGTTTTTAGAGGCGAGAATGGAATGGGGAGAACTAATTGTTGATCATTTGGGAGACAGGGAAGAATTTGAGAAATGCAAAGGGTCCAAGGGAGAACTAGTAAGAAATAGGAATATCCAGACAGACAAAAGACTGACAGTAAACCAGAGATAGAAACTGGTTAAACGTATAAAGAGAAGGGGTGAGGAGAGAGGAAATGAACAAGAATGGAAGAGATAAGTTTAGACAGAGAGAGAGAGAGAACTGATATAGGGAAGGAAAAGACTTTCAATTTTGTGGGAAGGATGACTTCTGGAAGGTCAGGGGTTCGTGTTTGTGTGGGGATGATGTGGGAAGAGTAGGGGTTCTCGTGTGGGTGAGGGGTAGGGAGGATAGGGTTTGAGGGGAAATCTAGATAATGTTGGCATCATGCCGTGAAATTGTGCGCAACGCCCGGGGCCTTCGGGGCCATTAAACAAACCACTTTGGATATGAGGGAATGGGTCTAGTAAGGTAGAGCGTCTAGGGAGACCATATTTTATTCCCACCTCTCTCTCCAATCTCTCCAGCTTCTTCTCTCTCTCTCTCTGGGTCCTCTCAATCTCTCTCTCTCTAATAAGAAGTCTGACATCTTCCATTTCACCTGCATTCTTGACATTTGATACTCCCTCCAGCCTCTCTTCTCTCTCTCTCTCTCTTCTCTCTGTCTCTCTCTCTCTCTCCTTCTTCTTCTTCTTCTTCAATCAATTAGTCACTCCCGTTTATTCTTGACATTTTTCCATTCCTCTCTCTCTCTCTCTCTCTCTCTCTCTCTCTCTCTCTCTCTCTCTCTCTCTCTCTCTCTCTCTCTCTCTAAATTTTGTTCAGCTCCGTGAATGTTTGTTGTTAGTTCTCTGACAATTTATTTATTTAATTATCTCATACATATATACATTTATATATATATCCATATTGTAATGTATAAAATGTAAAATATACATATATATGTAATGTATATGTATAAATATATATATATATATATATATATATATATATATATATATATATATATATATATATATATACTGTATATACATATGTATATATATATGTATATATCATTAACTAAATAACCTTCAAGTATTAGCGAGATACAAGACATCCACAATATTCACTGACACGTTACAATGACACACCACTTTCATCCTCCTCAGTGAGACCATCGTATCTGATAGGGGTAATTAGTATGTCGGATGTGGGTGGATTAATCAGGTGTATTGGAAATGAGCCAAAACAGTTTTAAATTCCTAAGACTTTTAAGTTCAGTTCGTAAAACTTTTTTTTTTTTAGTACTGCTGAAATGACTGTTTTAATTCTTGAATTTCAAGTGGGACGAACTTAAATGACTGTTTTAACTCTTGGGAGAAGAAGAAGAAGAAGAAGAAGAAGAATTGATTGATTGATTGATTAATTTAAAGTTCTCCGCTGTCGTGAAGAAAAAGCGGTGGAAGAAGATGGGAAGATTAAGATTTAAAAATTGAAAAATAAAGTGAAAAACAGTAAAAAGAAAATCTCTTCAAATAAAATGAAAATGAAAATAATACCGAAAACAAATGCTTTGATCGAAAACAGATGGAAAGTAAATGGAAGAATAATGAAAAAATCAGAAGTTTCTGAGATTACTTAGAATGAAGCTTGAGAAAAAAAGGAGAATTGAGAGGAGGCAAAATTTTGGATGGGAGGAGGCTAGGGTGAAGAGAGGAGAAGAGATAGAGAAATAAAAAAGTGAAAAGGATTAAAGAGACGAGATATGGAATTAGGAAAAGGAATTTAAAAAGTAATGATAGAAGAGATTGAAGAGTAAATAGCATTAATGAAGGCTACAGAACAAAAGATACAGGGAACAGGCAAATGAAAGAGGCTATCTCGAAGAGAGGAGAAATAATAGAAATGTGATAAAGATTTGGGAGGAAGCAGAGAAAGGTTTGAGAATGAAGAACTAGAAAGAAAACAAGAAGAAAAGAAGAAAATTTCCTCACCCAAAGGCTAAACTTCAAGTGGTATGAAGGGGAAGAGAATGAGAAATAAGAGTGTGGAGGAAAAAAAACGTAAGGAAGGAGGAGGGAGTAAGAAGGGGAGGGAGAAAATTGAAATTAAGGATAAGAGGAAATAAAGAGACGAAAAAAATTACCTCAAACGGGAAAAGCTGAGCTAAGAGTGTTATGAAGGGGACACGAGGAGGAGGGGAGGAGGAGAAAGAGAAAGGAGGAGTAAGAGGGGGTAGGAGAGATAGAGAGGGGGAGTTGAAAAGGGATATTACTAAAAAAATGGACGAGTTGAAGAGTGGGCTGAAGAGAGTAGATGGGCGCATGGGCGTTCTTGAAGGAGGGTCTGGACAGTTCCAGTGTTCCTAATTAAATGGGTGAGAGGCATCTTATGTTTAAAAATCACTTACCTCAGTTATTTTTAGGCTTTTCTGTTATCTCGTGTCTGGATGATTTTTTTCTTGTTTTTGCTTTATTTTTTTTATTCGACAAAGGTTGCGTCCCACAGACTTTTTCTTTAATCGACTTAGGGGTTTTATCTGGATGTCGTGTCTGGTTTGATATATATATTTTTTCTGTTAGACGAAGACTTTGTTCCCACAACATTTTTTTTTTAGTTGACAAGGGGGTTTTCTTAATTATTTTTTCTCGTCTCTTTTCTGACCAGTTTTTTTTTTTTTGGTGCAAGTTTTTCTGAACTTTTCTTTGTATCGTCAGTTGAGTTGAATGTTTTCTTTAATTTAGATATAGGTAATTAAAATAGAAGTTTTTCTCAATAGAAATGTCTTTTCTTTTGTCTAGTGTTGAGGTGACTGTTTTTATAATTTGAAATTCATTCCCAACGAATATTTTTTTTTGTAATGGAAATTTTCCTTTTTTTTTTTGCTTTGTATCAAATAGACGACGGTCATGCCTAACAAACGTTTTACTTTAGTCAAAATTATTCCTAACGTCGTCAGTTTACAAAATATCAGTTCCGTATATTACAATTGGCTCCACCTGTGTTAACCTCTATAATTATCCCTAAATTCGTTCGTATTCTCCGATGAAATTAGAGTCGTGTAGGCAGATTTTATTATCAATATATAAAAATCAAAAAAATCTGAAATCATTTTCTCGGTTTTATTTTTATAGAACTAATTCAAAGCATAAATGCACGTAGACTTGAAAAGGTGTTGCAGTAGGATAGACATGCAGTGAAATCAAAAATAATTCTGCAACAATGTCGATTCTGGAGCTATCTTTGTAACTTTACTCACGTTTAAAATCATAAGAAATGCTAAGAAATAGTAAGAGAAAAGCATCCCAAAAATAGAAATCTTGAGAATGCGAGAACATGTAGAAATGGATATTAATTTTTCAGTTATGATCGATGAGGTTTGTAAATGTATAAACGCCTGAAGAAAATATGACGAACAGGAGGAAAGAAACAGAAATTTAGAAATGATATTTGGTTTCATTTATTTTGCTAAAATTTCATGGGAGTTTAAATGTAAGTAAAAAAAAAAAGATATCTTGAACGAAAATAAATGTATCATACTTTTTTGACAGTCATCAGTGATTAAAAACAGAGGAAGAAGAAGATGAAGGTAAAAACTGAAATAACATTAAACTTTCGCTGGTTTTGTGAGGTTCATCAGAGATCAAAAACGTAAACAATGAAATAATGAAAAAGAGAAGAAAATTAGAATCATCGAGGGAATAGATGGTGGTTACCCAGCTGATTCCATCTGGAGAGGTTCAGCAGAATAGCTTAATTTACATAATGATCCTTACACTCAAGAAGCAGACGGCTTTAGCAGCATCTGAAATAGCAAGGCCGTAATGAGATTGCCATCCGATGCTAAACCTAATTATGGACGTAATTAATTTTCCCTCCCGATGGATTATTCTCATTAAAGCAAGTCCCTCCATCTTGCATATTTCACATGAAGTGTTGAAACCAGGTTAAATTTCTCATCTCAACTAATGCAACGGATGCTGGCATATTTTCGACACCTCCCTTGTCAAGGAGATTTTCAGATGCTGGCGTTCGTTCATATACGTCTGGTCCGTCTGGGTTTCGTCAGAAAGTTTACATACTTCCCGAGCGAGCGTGTTTTTCTTCATTTCCCTCCTCAGTCGATGTTTTTTCTATATGTTTATGATATATATATATATATATATAAATATATATATATATATATATATATATATATATATATATACATATATATATATATATATATATATATGTATATATATATATATATATATATATATATATATATATATATATATATACATACATATATATATATATATATAAACACATACTAGCTGACCAACCCGGCGCTGCCCAGAAAAACTCTGAATGACATTCGATAAACTCTCTCTCTCTCTCTCTCTCTCTCTCTCTCTCTCTCTCTCTCTCTCTCTCTTCTCTCTCTCTCTCAACAACCTTCCTCCCTAACACCTCAAGTTTACCTATCATTTCTTCTGTCAGTTCATCAAAGCTGCCATTAAAACTTACGTGTAGACAACAGTTTGTGGGCGGAGACAGTCCACTCACCAGAACGGATGAACTGGTGGTATTACCTAAATAATCTTCCGACCAACTGACAGGTAATTGTACGTGTGGACAGGTTAGCATCAATTTCATGACAGTTTGCCGCTGGATTTCATCTGGGAGGCATCTCAAATGCTGTGATCAGAATATGAATAAATTATGCTTAGACGTTATCCATTTCACTGTTAGACCCTTCAACGCAATTTGTAGGCCGTTATAAGTCTAAAATCATAAAATAAAAATCTAAAACAATATTTCCATGTGATACAGGCAATTTGGTATAGGCCTAGGTCAATGATGTCTTTTTATGGTGTGTTACTATAAAGAAAGTAAACTTCACTGTCCAATTCATAAAAAGCTG
The DNA here is from genome assembly GCF_040412425.1 of Macrobrachium rosenbergii. NCBI lineage: Eukaryota > Metazoa > Arthropoda > Malacostraca > Decapoda > Palaemonidae > Macrobrachium > Macrobrachium rosenbergii. The sequence goes on along the minus strand of NC_089781.1, from coordinate 77,214,846 downwards.
AACCAACCCTCAGTTCTAAAAACTCATTCATTAATATTGTATGAGAATGGACGTCTTTTTTTAATAAGAAATATTTAGTGTATACTCTGTTACGCCTTTTTACTTCTTTCCTATTATTAAGTGAATTGCAGCAAGAGTTAGCCTTCTTCCACCCTCTCATCATATTAAGAAAAAAGTGGAAAACACTTCTTTTTACGGCTAACTTCAACTCGTGATACGCATTTTTATATTTGTTTTAGGGACGTTTTTAACATAACATAAATTACAACTTATCTTTACAGTGACATCAAATTCCTTAACGTAGAATTAAGTATAAAGTTACACGGATCGTTAGGAAAAAATAACGGTAAGCACGTCCATACGGCATGTATAAACTTGGTCAATTTGTACCTTTGGTAATAATGTAATCAAGAATCAAACAAAATCTTTCTCTTCTTGAAGAAATGTTAGGCAATCGGTTATTTATTGTTTTGAATAAATACTTGTTGATAAAAGATAGAAATGAATATATATCATTATAATATATAACCATAAACTATAATTTTATTTTCCTAAATGACGGGAATACTATCAGCAAAAGGTACGAAACTGACGTGTTGTGTAAGCTGTGAGCACTTCGACGTTCCTCGAAGTGCAGTAGTTGCTATTTCTTAATTTAATCCCTATTTGCACCGTATACATTAACCCTCCATACGCATAAATTCTGCAAGTGCCTTTCGGAATAGATTTCCATATGTAATGATCTACATACCTGTAAAGTTTTAATCTAGAATTTTCTGTCATTATCTTCCAGGTAATCAGTACCAAGAAACGTGAAAAGAAACTTATCTTCCGTATGCAGTGAAGCATTTTGCCAGTTCGTATGATAATTAATTCCAACTGTCAACGCCTGGAGTATCCAAGGTGGTAATCCGATTATTCCAGACTTCATTTAAACCGGTTTTATAACGAAATACGTCAATGTAACGTCACAAAGCAGTCGTTATAGCGAATTCCGAAGGTAAAAACGAAGAAGAAACTAACGAATTGATAAGGAAATTCGCATTAGTCGGGCTACCATACGTCTGAGGGTTTGCGGTGGGAGGAGTTTAATGACGTTACCAACAGAAAAGTTACTGAAGAAAAGATAGAATAAAAACGAAAATTTCACTTGTTTTGTCCGTGTTTGTATGTCTGTCACGGGGTAGGGATTTTATTTTGAGTTATAAACCTTTCTGGGGTGACATAGAGGCCGTGTGCAAAATTTTGTCTGGGTCTGTCAAGCAGTTCAGATTTCTATAATGGACAAACAAATATACAAACACTCACACACACACACACACAGACACACTGACACAGACACACACACACACACACACACACACACACACACACACACACACATTTATATATATATATATATATATATATATATATATATATATATATATATATATATATATATATATAAGTCAAAAGTTCAGGAAAACTGTTGAATGATGTATTTTATTAATGAAACAACCCAAATACTTGGTAAACAATTATCTGTGATGTAGTGATCC
>NC_089781.1:77198305-77203305 GCF_040412425.1 Macrobrachium rosenbergii | reverse complement strand
GCTTGATTGGTAATCTTTAAAGCATAACTGGTTTTGTGGCTCTTTCTGTAGGTTATTCATCCACCCACTGTTGTGGAATGTCTAACTGGTATACATAGTATGCTTTAAATTTTAAAAACTCAAACTTTCCATATTCACTACCTCTCTAGTTTTATTATGTTAGTTTGGTGACCCTTTTCTGATTTCATTGACAAATAATTGGTCTATCTTAGGTTAACAACGGGTTCCAGATACCAGTGTGTCTTCGGACTGCCTATTAATATACCATAATAACTAGTATCCTTTATTCCTTTATGTTACTTAATCACTCACAGTTTAGTTTTTTCTGATTTTGGGCTTATTCCATGGCTGTACCTTTAACACAAACAATGCCATACTGAAGAAAATACCGGTGAAAAAAAGATGGATAGACAAGCAAATGGAAATGAATGTTGTTCACTGATGCTTTGAAATAATGAGTCATTGTGAAGTCATATAATTAGATCGTGGGAAGAAGGTAGAGGGATAGATAGAAGTATATGGTAATGATGTTTAAATGTGTTAATTTTCTTGGTGAACAGATTGAATTTTAATTGTATGAAGAATATAAATAGATAAATCGATGGAAAGGAGTGCATTGTGACGATATTTAGAATATGACAGTTCACCGTGAAGTGATTGCTTGCGAATTGTGTGAAAAAGAAATATAGATAGGTGGTACTAGCAGTACTAATAAATTTTATTTTGTAAAAACGTATTCAAAACAAATATTTGCCCCAAAATAAAAACCTGAGTTCATTATTATAATAAAATAATGCACGATAACGTGGTCTGCAAAAATTTTCTTTATATTAATTAAAGTTTAAATCTTGCTTCCTGCGAGACATAATTATTACAACCATGAGTGGAGATTTAGAAACTTTTTAATTGCCTGACGGTAGCAAACTGCAAACTGTTTGAAAGGTCCAGCATTTATCTCCACTAGTCCTTTACTCTGCAAAATTCAATTTTCGTAACCGACAGTGAATTACTAAATGACCTACGTCATCAGGATTTTTCAGATTATTTTAATTCATATAGCCTAGGTAGTCATACGTTTATTACAGACTGAATTAGTTGTTTTTGTTAAGAAAAGACTCGCATAGCTACTTTTCCTTATTGGAATTAAACGCAATGCATTTTCTTTTCTCTTTGCTGAAACATAACCTTAAACCAACTGCTAACCGGTGTTTTAATAACTGTAAATTAACAGCAGATCCAGATAACAGAATAATTTCATCGGCGTACGCCGCAATGCTAGCTGGTGTAATTCAAAGCTTATGTAAATATATATATATATATATATATATATATATATATATATATATATATATATATATATATATATATATATATATATTTAAAATTGTATCTGTAAATATTGCGAAGTGGTTCAGATAAGTCTCCTCCCTGTCTAATGTAAAGGGATATCGACCTTGCCCTTCCAGATAATACACATACTCTACAGGAAATTTATCAAGTTAACATACATCTTTGGCAATTTAAGCTCAATCGGCATTCTGTTAATATCTTATGGTTCACACCATCAAAAGCCTTTGTAATATCAATAAAGCGGGATTAGATAGATAAGCCGAATGAACAAAGACTAATCCAGTTTCCTTCAATATCAGACGAGCTGTGAATTTGGAATAATTAGACCTAAATCCATGTTGATCTCATAAGGACATACTATTCAGACAACTTTAGAAGACCGATGACAGCATATTTGGTCGGTAGTTGTTAAAGCTAGAACGATCTCTTATAGTAATCTTTCACAATGGGATTTATTGTCCCCTTTATTATATCTAAAGGCGGATAAACTTGGGTAATACATCCTAAAACTAATTTTGCTACCATCCAAATAAAAGAGTCAAGTGAAAATCATAAAAGAGTTGTGTGTAATTTGCCACGGCCTGTACTTGGTTTCGACAACTTCAGAGATTCTTTAACATTACTCGGTGAGAAGTAAGCTAATCTCGTCGTCTCTAATTCCCTTTACACTCAATTCACATGAAACTGCTGTTAATACTACTTATCTGCTGTTAAAACTACTTATATTTAACAGGCAAGTTATTACTTATGTTATTATTATAATAATTGTCACTGTAAATTCTGTAGGGAACGAAGTAATTTTTCCTTTTTGGCTGGATACAATAGACTTTGGATTCTGTTTTCTTTTTTAATCTTTCTACCATGCTCCCATTCATGATTATCCTAAGTTCTCTTTGCGAAAATTTGGTGTATTCATACAGAGTTTTTGCTGCTCTCAGTATACCGTAAATTGCTGACATACCATTTTCTGTACAGTCTAGGAACCTTTATCTTGCAGTAGCATACAGACCACAAAGATTCTTCCACATAGCCAATTTCTTCCTCTGTTAAAAAGAGGCAAGGGTTCATAAATATAGAGTATCTGGGGCAATTTCCTGCAGCCATAATTCCTTTATACTCACATTGTCCTTATGAGTCGTCATCTAAAATTATCCTTTGAATTACTTACTTTGTGGAGTTATTAAACGAGAGGTTTCAAATTCTGAATGTAGATTAGAGAATCTTGCGGTCAGTTTTCGTTGATGTCTTTCATTATTGCCATACCTAACTAAATGTGTAAAAGGTTACCAAATGGATCCGTTACGATAAGAGTCCACCATTATCCAGAAACGAACGGTTCACAATCTCAGCAAGATCTTGTAATCCCGTGATAGGACCGCTGGCAAGAATCAGTGAATCACAAGATGTTAAACAAGTAGAATTACAGTTTACTGCTGTTTTTTAAAGTATAAATCACCATGAGGTGATTGTATTTGAATTGTGGCAAGTAGATGTATAGGTAGATAGTCGTGCATTGAAGATTTTTCGTGATAGTAATTCACTGTGAAGTAATTGTATTTGAAGCGTGAAGAAGTTTTTTTTTTAATAAGTCTGCTAGTTTCCCTCAAGTTAAAAAGGATATCAAAATAATAACTAAATACCTTTCCGCATGGGATGTTGCAAAAGATTAGATACCTCATGATGTCTAACATTTTCATTTAATTTTCTCCTGTATAACATAGGTATGCCATTCTGAGCATCAATAAAATTAGTCACGGATGTGTTCCAAATGCTTATCAGTATAAATTTTTTATATAACGTTCATGTTTTATGAATTTTTATATATATACAATATATATATATATTATATATATATACATACATATATATATATATATATATATATATATATATATATATATATATATATATATATATATATATATATATATATATATATATATCTTCTTCTTTTAACGTGTTTTTATTCCCATTTTTAGTATGGGGTAAGCACGATGCCTTATTTTGAAGGACTTTTTGATTTGGCTTTTATATATATAGACCATATATATATATATATATATATATATATATATATATATATATATATATATATATATATATATATATATATATATATTTATATATATATATATATATATATATATATATATATATATATATATATATATATATATATATATATGCTATTTGGGCATATTTCTCTCTTATGCAATTCCTGTTGAAGTCAGTGGCATTATTCGCAATACCATCTTTTTATTTAGATTTTGAATCAGTCTGTACTTCTTCATTTTTTCTTCAGGTATGCTTCTCAGGAATAAGGAAAACTGATTCACGTTTCTTTCCATTTATTCCTGAGAAGCTTACCTGAAGAGAAAGAGCAGAAGTATAAACTGATTCAAGCCCTAGATAAAAAATAGTATCTGCAGAATAATGCCTTTGACTTCAGTAGGCTCTCTCTCTCTCTCTCTCTCTCTCTCTCTCTCTCTCTCTCTCTCTCTCTCTCTCTCTCTCTATTTATTTATTATATATATATATATATATATATATATATATATATATATATATATATATATATATATATATATATATATATATATATATATATATACATACGCACGTTTGTTTGTAATCACTGTCTTATTCTTTTAAATTTATGTGATTTTACCTATAAGTGTATATTTTACCGTTTTAAATATATGAATTATTCTGAGCATAGAATTTAGTTCTTTTCCTTTGAAGTGAACAGTCTGCCATTAAAAGTCACGCTTAATTTATGAGTGAATTTTGAAAAGAAAGTGAACACATCATTTGATCCAGTTAGAATTGCGACACTTTATTACTGTATATTTTTAATTTCATTATCAAGCAAGTTTATAGTATCGAAGTTGAGTCAGCACTTACGTCAACATCAAGCGTAGGGAGATCAAAAATCTGAATAGGGTCTTTGGCTGTGGGCGTGTATCGATAGAACTCGTTGGCAGCTTGATACCACTTGATGGAATACATATTGTCGCTCTCGCCCTCCCACGAACAGTCCAGTTCCCCCGCAGATCCCACCTGCAGGAACTTGGGGACGCGCATGTTGGAGATCCGAATGCTGGTGATTCCTGTGAGATCCGAAAAATGAAAGAAACAAAAGTCTTTAGTTTTTGGTGAGCGCGAAACTTGGTCTGTGATGGCATCATTATTGAATCAGCTTTTATAAGGCATCAACAAATCTTAAAGATTTTCTTACGTAAGTCATAATTATCTCCATATTCATAATTTTTGCCAGTGAATGTGTTATAAAAAATTTACTCTCTATTTCAGGGACCGGGAGTCGTCGTTTTTCTCATATATCTTTCAAACTAATTGTTTGAACGAAATGATACTTTGACACAATGTACAAGACGCCTCCCGCTAATTTTTCGTAATATAGTGCATTGTCAAATGGTGTTAGTTAAGGCGTTTACTCTTGATTTTTAAAGGCAAAGTCGCATGAGTCGGCAGGGCTTATCTAAGCAATCGAACGTCCGCTGTCCCCCATAGACAGGAAAGGAGGGGCGGAGATGTGTAGGCCAGGAAAGTGGGTTGGTGGAGCTATGAGGAGGGGAAGGGAGAGGGAGGGACGGATGGGGATAAAGGGGCGTTCGAATGCTTAGTAAATC
>NC_089781.1:77188305-77193305 GCF_040412425.1 Macrobrachium rosenbergii | reverse complement strand
ACTATATATATATATATATATATATATATATATATATATATATATATATATATATATATGTGTGTGTGTGTGTGTGTGTGTGTGTGTGTGTGTGTGTACAGCATGTATAGACTCTATTCGTCACTTTTGACTAGGTATGTATGTGAATTTAGCAAGAACAATACCCTCTTAACTTTGCAATTTCTCCACATTTCTTTGTGTACGCTTGCGACTACAAAGCCTAAGATCCAAATGGAAGATATGAAGAAATTCTGACGTCTATAGCAGGATTCGAACATGACCTCTTTCTGATACTCCGGATGCGGGTCCGAATCCTGCTAAGGATTTTATAATTCCTTTATATTCATTTTTGGATCTAGGTCTTTGTAGTCACAAGTTTATCAAAAGGAATGTGAAGAATTGAGAAGTTAAGAAAGTATTGTGGTTACATTTATGCACAAAATATATATATATATATATATATATATATATATATATATATATATATATATATATATATATATATATATATATATATATATTATATAGAATCTACTGGGTTCTTTTTACTAGATGTATATATGTATTTGTAATAACCACAGTGACCTATCAATTTCCCCTACTTTTTTGGATACTCTTGTCATATAAAATCCTAGAATCCAAATAAAGAATTTCTTCAGTTGATCTTTTTATTTGGATTTCTGGGTTTTAGTGACATGTGTATCAAAGGTTTGTGGTGAAATCGAGAATTTAAGAGGTCATTTTGGCTATTACACATTCACACACACATATATATGTAAAATATATATGATTTTATATATGCATACAATTATATATATACATATATATATAAATATATATATATATATATATATATATATATATATATATATATATATATATATATATATATATATATATATATATATATATAATATATATATATATATATATATATATATATATATATATATATATATATATATATATATATATATATATATATATTGCGTGTTTTAGTATCACTAACTTTCTTAAACTACTGAAAATCCAAAGTAAAAGATTATGTACTTTTGCGTTTGCGTTCAATTTACTACTAAGTATAGAAATTATCGCCGTGTGGATATTTAAGTCCAACCATAATGTACAGTTACTTTGTCAAAATCCAACCCATACTTGTTTTTCTAGTTTACACACACACACACACATACATATATATATATATATATATATATATATATATATATATATATATATATATATATATATATATATATAATATATATATATATATATATATATATATATATATATATATATATATATATATATATATATATATACTGTATATGTGTGTGTGTGATTTTAATAGCCACATATGTAGCTGGTAAACAAATATGTATATGTATATATGTATATATATTATATATATACATATATATATATATATATATATATATATATATATATATATATATATATATATATATATATATATATATATATATATATATATATATATATATATATATATATATATATATTACATTCATATGTGTAGTCTAACAATTGTTAGAGGTGATGAAGAGATATTGTTATTTGAACATAAAACTGGGTTTTAATGTGGAAATATGAACAATATCTTCGCATTTAAATATCCATAATGCTATGAGTTGTCTATCAAGTTGAAATGTAAACAAAAGAGAAACTACACGATCATTTATATACCTTGTACTGTCAGTTGTAGAAAACATTCATATGATGTGGGAGGTTTGAAATACTCAGAGGTAAACCCTCTGCATATTCATGTTTAAAATGAATCCTTTCGTAGATATAGTCTGATATATTTTCCAGTTGTTTTTATTTCCTTTAAATGGTAACGTTGATGGCGCAATAGATTGATGGGAGCCTGTAAGTTCATATCACAAGATGTTATAGTAGATCGCTTTCATATTTGTGTTTTCTTCATTTTCTTTGTGGATAAAAGTTCAAATGTACGTTATATATGTATATATAAATACAATGCCTAACACGTTTTATTATTAACAAACTCTCTCTCTCTCTCTCTCTCTCTCTCTCTCTCTCTCTCTCTCTCTCTCTCTCTCTCTCGGTTCTCCGGTTCTCGGGTGTTAATTAATCCCGTGCGTCTTGCAGTGAGTTTATCTTTCATCTTGTCCTTCCGCCGTGTAACAGTTAACTCGATGAATAATTAGTCGTCTAATTAATCTGTTTTTTTGTTCATTATGCCTCGTACTAAATCTTCTAAATAGATTTCCCAAGTCTCTCTCTCTCTCTCTCTCTCTCTCTCTCTCTCTCTCTCTCTCTCTCTCTCTCTCTCTCTTACACCGATGTATGACATTAATGAGCCTTTATTAAGTAATGATTTAAACGTTTCTTTCTCTCTCTCTTTCTTTTCGACGATACTTGAATCAGTGAAGTTTATATTATGTTAAGCATGACATGGATATCAGAGAATAGATTTTTAAGTAAAGATTAAGTTCATAAAGTTTAAATTATATTATGCTTATATTATGTTGAGCACGAATTGGTTATCAAATATAGACGTATAAGTAAAAATTGTCTGCGAAGAAAGTCTTGCCGTTAATTCGACTATTAGGGACTATGGATTTTTTGTCAGCTGCAGCCTACATACATTGGTATAAGAGTGTAAGGAATTTGAGTTTTAAGCTGAGTTAATTATGCATAAAGTAGATTTGAGGTATAAAGTTCATGGACGTAATTCATATTTGGTGATGTTAACAATATGAAAACACGAAACAGTCATCTGCGGGAGAAGAGGCTTGTGCTAACAGCCTCACGCCTTAAGACTTGTTGAGAAAGAGGGAGGCTGCTCCCTATTGGTGCAATCCTCTGCTACTGTAAGGGGAAACATGCATATCGTGAAGTAGCACTTCATTAACTTGTCGATTTTCATGTCTTTGAATCTTTGCCAGATTTTCTTTTCTAAGACGATACCTTCACTCCACGACGTCAATGTGTAGATCTTTATGCCTTTTCTCTGACATCCCACAAAAAAAATGTTTTGAAAGACACTGTTGGATTGTGTTGATATGATTTAAGATAGACAGATTGAGCTGATGCAAGATATGCATACGACTTGCTAAAGACGTACAAGCAGTAGAACAGATACATTTGTATTCACAAGGAATATATACGTTTTCAAGATCATAAAGAGAAAATCTGGATAAGAGATGTATTTCTGGATATTCATTTGAAATTCCATATTCATTCAATGGCAAGCATCAGAGCAGAAAGGAGAACATTTCTAGCAAGTCAGCGTTTTTCATTTTCATTGAAGAAGAATCCTTATAAATGAATGGCTGTTGATTGCTAATTAGGGTGGCTTAATTAGATCATTATTCCCAAGGCGAACGTACAGAGACTTAGGTTGGTATATAGAATTTACTTTACTACGTTTATGAATATGTTAAGTTCTATGCTTTATGTCCATTAGTCCGTATATTATAGGCCCCCATTCACGCAACGTAAAACAGCTACGGTTCAAGTTTCAGTATAATTGGGCAGTTAATGTAGCGTGAGTGGGTACTTTTTTGGCTTGCGCAGTTGGACGGAACCATAACATAACAATATCCAACGTGTTTGATATTTTCGCGGCTTGTGGCTGTACCATAACGCAGACCATAACCGTGAGTCGGTGTTTTCATCACCTTTGCTCAGTTTTGACTAAAGGAACTCGAGGTCACGTGTTTAGCTGAAAAATATATTAGATCATTTCGTTGATTTGTTGTTTATTTACAGGTGCATATCTCAGAATATGGTGAATAAACTTAATAGAAAATTTTGACTGCATTTTTAGAACTGTATAGATATTTTCCGTGTTTGTGGAAAGTCAAAAGCCACGAATATTCAGATAGGAATAAAAAAATGAGGCTTACGTGGAACTCGTGAAAAATTCAGAGGAAAATACCGAATGCAGATCGAGCTATGATAGTGCAAAAGATAAATGCTATGCGCAGTTCGTTTAACAATCCTTCATGCGATAAGCTATCCCTCTTCAAAAGCCATGGTTGCACCATCTTGATTTTTTTCTTTTTTTTGTAATGTAAGTGCAGCGCTACATTTACTAAATCGTCAGATGAAAAACAATCAGAGAGACATCTTTCCAGTTCAAAAGATGAGAAAAACTGAGCCGAAGAATGTAACGTGAGTGGCCTACCCACTCGGGCTTAGGTTTGCGCAGTTGACCATACCATAACCCTACCATTGCTAAAGACTGTTGCGTGAATGGGGGGCTTTATTTCTTCAACGCCAGATCGGAGACCTCTTTTGGCCTGCAGAACTTACATTACTGCAGTTTTTGGTAGATTAACCTTTAGGCTCTGTCCCCATTAGGGCGTTAATTCTTCAACGGGAACCTGGTGAGATTCAGCTGTAAAACCAAGCTTCTTATGGTGCTAATTTGCAGGTTTTTTACGAAAACACGAATAGATTTGGCTCTTTCAAGTGTCTTCTTCAGTTTAAGGAAATATAATTACGTGAGCTCTTTTGCGAACATTTTCCACCATCAGATTGAAGTCTAAATATATACAGTATAATCAAGCAAAATACAAAGCTATAAGCCAATTGCCTGTTATTAATAAACTTTGTTACTTTTAGATACCCAAGCACAACAAAAGTAGATGCATAAGGACGTAAAACCGCACAAAATCAAACCTATTCACCTGGTATTCGAATTTAAAAATACACAAATGAATAAAAGTAAAAGTCTCTCTCTCTCTCTCTCTCTCTCTCTCTCTCTCTCTCTCTCTCTCTCTCTCTCTCTCTCTCAAATTATCATGTTTTAGAAATATTAACTTTCAAATTTTTGGGGGGGAATTGAGTAATAATATGCCACGTAAAAACGACCCTTTATAATTTATTAGCATTCTTCGATATCTCTCTCTCTCTCACTCTCTCTCTCTCTCTCTCTCTCTCTCTCTCTCTCTCTCTCTCTCTCTCTCTCTCTCTCTCTCTCAAAATATCATGTTTCCTTGTAATCA
>NC_089781.1:77173305-77175805 GCF_040412425.1 Macrobrachium rosenbergii | reverse complement strand
GCACAGTTTTTAAGACTTTAAATAACCGTGCTGTGCATATCAGGGATTAATGTTAGTTGTGTATGACTGATGCTGTAAATTGTTTATGAGTGAGTACTCAAGCACAAAGACAAACGTTGACATTTTATCTTTACTCTATTCATTATGCAAAGAGAGAGAGAACGTTCCAGACATATTTCCATCTTCAGTCTGTGTAAAAATCGAAGATAATAAAAAAAATATGCAAAAAAAATCGAAGATGCTCATTTATACAGAATAAAAACAATATGTAAAAAAATAGAGTATACTCATTTATACAGTGTAAAAAAGTAGTAGAATAAATCGAAGATCGTTATGTACACAAAATAAAAAGAATGTAAAAAATTGAAGATTTTCATTCTTACAGAATAAACAAAAAGATCTCATTCATACAAAATAAACAAAATATGTAAAAAAAAAAATGGAAAATGCTCTGTTATACAGAATAAAAATATTATGTAAAAAATCGAAGATGCCCATTTATACAGGATAAAAAATGTGTATAAAAAAATGCTCATTTATACAAAGTAACAAATATGCAAAACGTAGTCGAAAATGCCCATTTAAACAGAATTAAAAAAGATGTCAAATCGTGTATTAGATTAAGCCAGAACATTTTCATCTGCATGAAACGTCCCCAATATCTTAGCTGTTTCAAACTTAGCTTTATTTAAACACTGTAATAAAATAAACTAACTTTAATAAAACAAATGCCATGACGTTGTTGCCCATGTACAGGACTCAAGGGGTGCCTACGTGGCTGCAAGGCCGTGGAAATAATGCCTTTATGCATTATTCTGAGGCTTTAAAGCTCATAGCGTCAATGACCATGGTCGTACGATATCAGATAATTTAAAGTCAACCAGTTAGTTGGTTCAAGGGCATTTTTACCTCTTAGATCACCACACCCTCCGCCCCCACCTCGTTCCCATATAAGAGAATTGTTGTGGAACGTAAAAATTTATTTTTATTGTCTCCGATTTTAGTGTTTAATGTAAAGTTAGGCATGCAAGAAAATTAAAGTCTATTAAGGACTTTAGGTATAAGTAAAATCTAACATAAGTTAAATGCAGATAAGTGTGCCTTTGTAACAAACTGTTCTAATTAAATTTAACTTTACTTATATTTTCAATATTTAACATATCTACGTTCTAGATTATATTACTGTTAGGACTGATTTGTTTTAAAGGACCTTAAGAATTTTGAAGAATTTCGGCGCAAAGAAACTTTTGTTAAATTAAGGTAACTCTGCCTTCAGCGGCGTTTTAAATAACTTAATTTTAGCTATATTATTATTTCCTGTAAATGAGTTTTAAATTATTTTTCCCATTGTATAATCAATTTTCATTTACAAAACCTGAAAATAGACATGGGTTCGAAACACTCTCTGTTTGGAGAGTGAATAAAATGAGGAAAAAAATATGGTTTTTCTTTGTTACAGATCTTTCACATAGCTACGATTTGCATAATCTTAGATGTATTGCACTTGTTTCCATATGGTACATGTAAGTAGGTAATATAGATAACTACTAGTTCCAGTGCACATAAAATAAAGCCACAACCATGGAAACTCCACTGATTGTTTAGAGAGTATTATTCAAGTTTTATGAAATCATCTGTATTTTATGAGGTGCCTTTGGCGGTGACCATACTTATAGGTAAGAAAATATCACATCAGGAAATGAGTCTCTCTCTCTCTCTCTCTCTCTCTCTCTCTCTCTCTCTCTCTCTCTCTCTCTCTCATTTTTTACCACCACCTTGAATTCCACCATTTTTCGTGTCGTTATTTCCTGCTGTTTGAAGGTTGGCCGACCACCGTCACACTCGGTTTACATTACGCTGAAAAAGTCTCTTTCGTCGCTTCAGAAAACTCTCATCCCTCCCCGGCCCCCGACCCTTTCTCCCTTCCGTATCCTTTCCCACCTCATCCCTTCCCTTCCCCCTCCTCTCTTTTTCTCTTAAGAAAAAAGGTCTGCTGGAGAGCCGCTGAAAATTTCATCTTTGTTTAAATTTCCCACTCTGGAGAATAGCCGCGGAATAGCGACTCCGCTCGTTAGCGGGTTCTTCCCACTCGTTAGCTGTTCTTCCCAGTTAGAGGATTTTACCTTCTCTTTTTCCCTTCGGGAGCGTTTTCTCTCAATGGTTAAGTGCGCCTTTTGGGAACCCCTAGTGGTTCTCGGGGGGCAATAAAGTGGGGGATTTCAGACCGGGCCAAAATAAGGAAAGAACGCGCCTTGAAGTTAATGAGAAATTGGATAACAATGCGAGGTGAGGCTGAGAACGGGAGAAACGGAGCGAACAGGAAGATATGTACATAGGAGTATCACTGAACAGCAAATGTACACTTTTTCTTCTGTATGCCGGGCTACGCCCTGCTCATTAGAAACGTTTACACATGGTAAAGAGGAGCATTTTGTTTACGTTTGTGAGTGTGTGTGTGTGTGTGTGTGTGTGCGCGTGTCACCACATGCGCGCTTATTTG
>NC_089781.1:77155805-77168305 GCF_040412425.1 Macrobrachium rosenbergii | reverse complement strand
ACCATAATTTTTTACCTCATGTTATCTAAAGGTCGTCTTGTACACGGAAATATACAGTAAATTCCAATTTCGCACCTATGATAAGGTTAGTGTGTGAGTAAATGTAAACAACGGCAGCCACTATCATTGACCGGATTTGGTCTGTTAAATCCGATGTCTGTTGGTTCCGGGTCTGTTGAAGCAAGGTTTTTACTGTGTGTGTGTATATATATATATATATATATATATATATATATATATATATATATATATATATATATATATATATATATACATATATACATATATATACAGTATATATTTAAGTTTCTCTCTGAGTATTTAATATTTTGTGTGGCCTCCATCTGCCTGTACCACAGCCTGCATTCTTGATGGGTATGATTTCAGCAAATCGCAAAAAAGCTGAGACTCAAACTCCATTTCCCTGAGCACTTCGGTCACCTCTCTTCGCAGGTCATCGAGGTTTGGTATACCACCATAGCTCACTGTGCGCACTTCAACATGATCCTTTAAGATACTACCAATGTTTTCACACACATTAAGGTCAGAGGAGCTACCTGGAAATTCACTTGACGAGAAGAAATTGATACCACTATTTCGAAGCAGCTCCTGTGTCTGAAGAGCCTTGAAACATGGTGCCTTATTATGTAAAAATGTGACTTCTTCAACAGATAACACATTTTCAGGATCTTTGAGGATAGGAAACACTCCACCAGTAAGCACAGTTTCTCTGAAGTATTCGCCATTCCATGACTGTCCTTTTCCTTTGATGATCCACATTAACCGTTTGGCTGTGAAACAGAGAAAAATTCCCAAACATTCAGGAAATTTCACAACTTGCCGATAGCGCACGTCATCGCTGATATCATCCAATTTTGCAGCCCAAATGATGTCATTTTTATGATTTGGCTTCCTGACTGTGTAAATGAAGAATTCATCTGATGCGGCAATATAGAGAAAGTCAGCTTCACCCCAATCTTTAAGAAATGAACCACAAAACCATGCACAGTCTTCTCTGTGTTGCTGAGTGATGTTGGGCTTGCTGATAACATGAAATGGCTTGATACCAGATTTTTTCAACTCAAGATATACAGCACTATAATTTCTCTTCTTTCCCCTCTCTGTTTCTAGTTCAAGCGCCAATTTACGTAAAGACTTTCTTGGGGTACCCACTGCCTCAGCTATGACGTCTTTTGACTCCTGAGAAAGGACTTCAGGCCTTCCAAGATTCTCACTCTTTTTGCGATGACAGTCATATGGATTTTGTTCCAGTTTCTTTTAGCAAAGGATTCATCTCTTTTAATGTATTTAGCTATCCAGGAACGTGAAATGAAGGATGCGCCAGCATCCCTGGCCTCTCTGAAGGTTATAGCCCGGATTCGGTCATTCCATCTGATTTCCTCCGAGTCGTTAGCCAAGAAATGTAAAATGAAAATAGCTTAATAGAAGCTTAAAATAATGTACTTGGAGATAGGCTATATATAGAAAACTATCATAATTTATATATTTGTTCTGACCAAAATTATATATATATATATAATATATATATATATATATATATATATATATATATATATATATATATATATATATATATATATATATATATATATATATATATATATATATATATATATATATATATATATATATATATATATATATATATATATATATATATATATATGACCAAAAATTATCACTCAATATCCAGTTCACTATACCTCGGGAAAAACTTCACACCCAAGGAGAATTATAATTGATATGATGATGGCTCAGTGGTCAAAAGTCACTCTGCAGTGGTTCAAATCCCGCTGGTGACGAAGTAATTATTAATTATAATTTCCCATGGGTGTCACTTTAATTTTAGTAAACTGGATATGAAATGATCAATGTGGCGTAATATTTGTGAAAATAAAGATGTCATGGTGTATTTGACATATAATATATATATATATATATATATATATATATATATATATATATATATATATATATATATATATATATATATATATATATATATATATATATATATATATATATATATATATATATATATATATATATATATATATATATATATATATATATATACAGTATGTGTTGTGTGTAAAATGTTGTGTTTAATATTTTATATCTTGATATATTTCGTTCAGTTTTCGGTTTTTATGTAAACCCTTACAACTGTTGCGTTTGTCACCTATGACTCCTGCAGTGGGAATGACATGTAAAATGCGAAAGAGCAAGTGCAGTTATGCTTTAATATATACTCAAAGCGTAAATTGAGGCTTTCATGCAGGGTGCATTCTTTAGTGCCATATAAATGAACAGGGGAATAAAACAAGCTGAACTTTGTCCCTCAGTTTATTCCAAGCAGTTCTTGACTCTGGAGTTCGGGTTTATTACCTGACAATGCATATTCCGAATGGTTTTAGGGCATATAAAACCTTTCAACCTTTACATGCGTAATATGGGCACTCTGCGGAGTGCCATCCGTTGAGCAATTACCTGATAATTTAAATTGGGTGCTTGACATTTAAGGTGGTACCTGACAACAAGCAATTTCAGCTTTTGCTTGCTGTATGAAAACTTTCCGTAATTTCTTCCCTGTTAACGGTATACATTTAGTAAGCCACAGATTTAAATAAATTTACTTTTTATCAGGCAGCAATATGCATATATATATATATATATATATATATATATATATATATATATATATACATATATATATATATATATATATATATATATATATATATATATATATATATATATATATATATATATATATAACGTATATCCCTGTTCATAAGTATTTGAAAGATCCAACCTCATTAATCTTTTTTTCATTCGATGTTATTTTGTCCCCTTGTGCACTGTGCATACTATGTTCTAATTATTTCTGTTTTTTTAGAATTATTTTGAGTTTCACTCTATAAATATATGATGTATTCTATTAAGCAAGCTTAGTTAAATCTTCTCTTGTTTTGCTGATTAAAACGGAATCTCTGTCAGGTTTCTAAATTTATTTTAATCCAAACTTTCTCTTCTACTGCCTACCACTTTTCTTCATCATGCAATCTGTAAGAAGGGCAAACAGGAAAGGTGAAATGACATACCCTTGTGCACCTCACAACAAATTCACTTGATGAGATCACGCCAACATTAATTTTCCATTTACTATGTTAATGTATATATATATATATATATATATATATATATATATATATATATATATATATATATATATATATATATATATATATTAACATAGTAAATGGAAAATTATATATATATATAGATATATATGTCATTAACATAGTAAATGAATTTGTTGTGATGTCATCAAGTAAATTTGTTGTGAGGTGTACAAGGGTATGTTATTTCACCTTTCCTGTTTGCCCTTCTTATAGATGGCATGATGAAGAAAAGTGGTAGGAAGTGGAAGAGAAAGTTTGGATTAAAATAAATTTAGAAACCTGACAGAGATTCCGTCAGTTTTAATCAGCAAAACAAGAGAAGATTTACTTAAGCTTGCTTAATAGAATACAGAATACATCATATACTTAGAGAGTGAAACTCAAAATAAATCTAAAAAAAAACAGAAATAATTAGAACATAGTAGGCACACTGCACAAGGGGACAAAATAACATTGAATGAAAAAAAGGATTAATGAGGTTGGATCTTTCAAATATTTATGAACAGTGATATACGGTAGAAGTTCTTTAGAGTTGTAATTTAGTGAAAGACTAAAAAGAGCCAACCAAATGATGGGTAGACTGAAGTAGATTTAGAAATCAAATAGACTGAAATTGCATATAAAAAGATTTTACAGAAGTTTAGTGAGATCTGTATTGCTATACTGACATGAATCATGGTATGATAGTAAATCTGTATCTAAAAGGTATTGTGGATTTGAAATAAAGCTTTTAAGAAAAATATTAGGGCTCACGTAGTTGGTTAAAATTGGAAATTCCATTAGGGATAATAACGGAAGTTCTGTATTTATATGAGATAATGTAGAAAGGGATAAGGAGATGGCGTGGGTATGTCCTTCGCACAACCCCAAGGAGACTAGTGTCAACTGAGCTCCACTGGGTGTCAGAAGAGTTGAAATACACTAACCTATTCGGATGTGAAGTATGAGAAGGCTGAAGACTAATAAAGATATTGGGAAAATAAAGTATATATATATATATATATATATATATATATATATATATATATATATATATATATATATATATATATATATATATATATACACACACACACACACACACACACACACACATATATATATATATATATATATATATATATATATATATATATATATATATATATATATATATATATATATATATATTATATATATTTGTATATATATATATATATATATATTATTTGTTGCAAGTTGACTTTTTTTTTAATAGAAAGCCTGAAGCAAAAGTACTAATCACTCCCGAGTCTATCTTTAGCTCTGAATGCAGGCGCGTAATGACCTAATCATCACTCCAACAGCTCAAATGTGTCATCATCTGATTTGAAAAATAATGAACCTCTTAGCAAGGTTAATAGAAGATTTACCAGTATGATCACTACCCCATTACCAGCTTTGACAAAATCCCCACGTCAGTAATGGCCCTGAGAGCTTTCAGTTCGGTGATATAATGTAATCCTCTTCATCCGTAATTGTTTACTTAGAGTTAATCAAGAACAGAGATTCTGGAGATTTGTCCTTTCATTATATTTGGCCCTTCACTAGGCAGGTGGTTATGTTCTTGTACAAAAATTAATGAGCAATTTATTATATACTTTATTGGTACTTACCGTATATTAAAACATTCAAACATTATAACCTGTTTCTCAATTTAAAGTGAATTTCTAGGTAATATTAGTCGTTGAAGCAGCATAGGTTCTTAAAAAACTATACGGAAACTGATTAGCTAGGGCTGCATTGGTATTACTTTTAAGATGTTATACCTATTATATCTGGACTTCACTTGCGTTATTTCTGAAATAATTTTGCTTTTAATTTTTATGATGCAAATATGTAGTGAACTGTACAGATAATGCGATTCTTGTTGTAACAGTCTGTTCCCCATTGTAATCCGTATGGCGTATGAAGCTGAAAGGAATAAGAAACCAACTATGCGGATTAGTTCAGACCCTACTGTGCTGACACTCAGTGTCTTAGTGTAAACTTTACTGCATAGTTTTGTAGAAGGCTTCTCTTGCAACGAAGATGAGAGCATTTGTGTTAGCGAATAGGTTTTTTTCTTTAAGTACTTGAAGTCTTGTCCGTGTGTGGCTGTCAGCAGCATTAAGGGATCTTTTTGCCAGCAATGGCAATTGTTATTGTGGTTAGCCATATGCCTGGGGCTTTCAGTAGGAAACTTCCTCTTTTGCTTGTGGTGCCGGCCCCTTTAACTGAGTAAAAGCGTGAATGTTCGTTGATTTCCTACAATGTCTCAGTGATCAGCGCGAGAGGCCTTTCTTACCACTCTGCTGTAGATTGTTCTTGATGAAAGTTTTCTGGGTGTTAATGCTTTTAATCCTAGCACGTTTTATGGGCATGCTAATATTTATTCAGTTATTTTTGAGAAGGCACGATGCAGCATTCATACCAATGCTATGAATGATGATGGCTGTAAGTGCAAGAATGAAACTTTTCTTCATTTTTATCTCTCAACAGCAGATTTTATATATTTTCGTGTTTTTGGTTGTTCAAGTTTATAGGTTCATTCCACACATAGTTGAATGCGTATGTGGTATAGATCAGAATGAGAAGCCGGTTCCCAGATATACATCACTAAAGAACAAATAAGTCTAACAGTTGACAATCCAGGTGAAGCACGGCAAGATGAACAAAAGTAAAAACCGGCAAACGAACAGCAAAGGAATAACTGCATGCGTAGCGGTCCGTCCCCACCACAAAAAACAATTCGGAGTCACCCGTGGCTATTCCGGGACTTTGCTAACGACCTTCGTACATGTCGAGCATGTTTTTAGCTTAATATAGCAGCATCGGGCAATGGGGGTGAAAGTTTAAGCATTTAAATGTCAGTTTTTGGACGAAGTCAACGACTACGATTTTTGCTCTGGTGCACTTTGAAAACTGCCCTGGATGAGCTGTTTCGAAACTAAGTGACGAGCCAGGAATGAGTTATTTTATACGTTAGAAGTGTTTTTGTAATTACTTTTCGGTAAATGACACTTTCACATTCAATTGCGTCTTCGCTGGGCAATCCGGTTTATCATATATTAAACTTAATCAGTTATTCATTCTATTTGTAAATAGACATCACCACTGCCTGTCGTAATTTCCAGAGTAGTTCAGTCCAGTAAAAACTTTAAGTCGATCTCTTGAAAAGCGTCTCTTATCTTCTCTGAAATCCGTCAGTCAATTGATGTTACAACTAATCTTTTTCTCTCTATAATCTCCTTAACGGTTCGGCTTTTAAAAGTATACTTCAGGTTCGTTAGCTTATACATATCCATTACAACCTGTAGAACTCCAGTCTCGAAATTTTAATGGCATAGCTTAAGAGCAAATCCTTGACGAAAGACAAGTTTCTTTTTTATGCCATTATATAACCTTTAAAACTCTACCTTCCTCTCTCTATATATATAAGACGCTACCTACTTTCCCTCTGTGCTACCAGTTTATCCACTAGGGAACTCCTTGTATGTTTGTGATGACAATGTTACATAACACTTGGAGGTCACTTCTCCGCAATTGATCTTAAAGGCTTTCAGATTTCTAAACGTAGTAAATTAGCAAAGACATGGAAGCACCTACATGAGTTTAGTGAAGTGTTAGTGAATAAAGATCTGACAGACAGACAAGGTACTGGCTTATCCTTACATCCAAACAGAAAACGTGATTACTTACTTTGTCTAGATTGTATTAATTTTTAAGGATATAATGGTAATACGAAATTACATTAATTTATCTTTTTTTTCAAATAATTATCTGTCTTTTAGGTAACTGGTGTGAGTTGCGGGACTTCAGTACTTCTGAATTTGGTAAAGTGTAGCAGGAAAATCAAAACAGAAAATGGAAAACTAAACTGGAGAATAAGTGCTCACATTGGTAAGAGCACATACACACACACATATATGTGTGTATATATATATATATATATATATATATATATATATATATATATATGTGTAATGTGTGTATATATATATATATATATATATATATATATATATATATATATATATATATATATATATATATATATATATGTGTGTGTGTGTGTGTGTGTATATAATGTACATACACACACATATACACATATACACACACACACACACACACACACACACACACATATATATATATATATATATATATATATATATATATATATATATATATATATATATATATCACAGTCAATAAATATTAATTCTTTTCACCAATGTCCGTTTATCGGATTTATGTCGAAAAAATATTTTCCCCGCCCGCCTTCCAAAGGCAAATTCTCTATTATACCAGCTTGAATATATAGCCCCAGAGCACTTTAAGAATAAAGGTAGTTTAAATATTTTTTGCTTTGCTGCCGTAAAGGAGATTGTGAAGGTTTAGCTTAATTCCCAAATGACACCGAACACAAGATGCATCAAAATTTTAACATTTTCTTCCGTTTTAATGTTTAATGGTCAGAAAAGCTGTCTCTGAGGTTCCCAGTGGAACTTCAGGGACTTCCTATAAGTATGAATTCAAGCTGAATAAGATTAAAACAGCACATTGCATTAGAAAGTGGAAATGTATCATGTTCAGGAATATGCAAAGTGTCAGCAGCTCACTATCGGTTTCAATTTATTTTGCTCTCAAACCATGGCGCTGTGCTTTACAGTTGAGTTAACGGCGTGGATGAAATGTTTCCTATTAAAGTTGTAAGAAATGGAATTATACACAATAACTACTGTCATTCCTCATTTACATAAAATGAATGAAGATATTATTGTAATGTTAAAGGTATACAGGTTGCCAATAGTCAACAGAAGCAAAGGTCATTTCACTGTTTTTAATGTGCCAATGATCGAACATAAACGAGTATGGTCAGAGTCCAAGCCATCTCTCTAACTTCGTTAGGAGCTGGGGAAACAAGACAGATGGCTGCTGACGATTCCAGTAGGTGGGCATATAGACCCCTGAAAAACTCCGTCTCTCGCTCACAGAGCCGGTAAAGTCATTTTGCTATGGAAATACATCACGCCATGAACTTGGCTTGAATTTGGGACCATTGCGTTGGCGAGTGTAGATATACAACTCGGCTGTCATGTAATAATGATTCAGGAAAGGGAATTGACTGGTAAAAAGATTCAAATCACATAACCACCTGAAAAGGAAAATTTTGAAATTCTTTCAGCGGAACAGTTCTGAAACATACCATTTCCACTGCACGTAATTAAATTATTATATTTTTCTGGGTTGATGTATTTATAACTCAGGGGGCTTTGTCCTTTAGCCCTTGTTTTCCACTAAAGGAAAAGGTTTAGGGCAAATCGAAATTCGCCTTGAGCACCTCCTAACGGTTTCGAAATATGCGGGGGACATGAGACTTTGCTAAATAATACCTTCGATGAATAGGATCAGTGATAAAAATACAGTAATATGAACAGTCATAAATATACAGACAATTATGTACAGATACGAGTAATTTGAAAAACACTAACAGAAAATAGAAATGATTTAAGGAAGTACACGCATATAAGTAAAAGTCCATTGAAAAGATCTAATACGAAAATAAATATGATAACAAAACTTCTCGACGTACCATCCGTGGTCCAGTAATAAGGGAAGCGTATCATATATGCTAATGCAATTGACGTCCATTACCGGATTAAAGACAACAAAAACAGTGTTTACCCCTGAATTACCAATTCTCATGAAAATATGGATATGGACCAAAAAATAAAATGTATTTATTTTGATAAAGGGTTTAGCAGAATAGCTGAATTGACGTTACATTGTTGCCAGCAGGATAGAAAGGTTTTGGTAATGTCGACCATGCAGTGATGATTAATTCCTTTATGTTGCTGTTTATGACTGGGATTTTCACAGACAGAAGGAAATTTAAAAGAAACTCTCTCTCTCTCTCTCTCTCTCTCTCTCTCTCTCTCTCTCTCTCTCTCTCTCTCTCTCTCTCTCTCAGCGCGTAAGAACAGCCCATACATGCAACCATAGCACAATTCCCTCGATGTGGCGAGCGATAACCTAACCTCCAATGGAAAATTAAATAAAGATGAATATCCTCCCAAAGTCAAATTACAGAACTCCCAAATGCCATCTCTCTAAGAAGATTAGCAATCCCTGACATCAAATCCATAGGAGTAATAACCAAGAGTTATTCTTCCTCTGGCTTCCTGCTCCCTGTTATTCTTGACCATGCATGGTTTACATCAAAGGATGTAAAGCATGTGCAAGCGATAGAAATGAATTTGGCGAAAAAAAATAATAAAATAAAATACGAATGGAAAGTTAAATGATCTTAAAAATACAATAAGGTCGATTTTATATTTGAAAACAAAATTTTTTGGAGTCTAGAAGATAACATAAGTTTTGAATTATATCCTGCATTAAAATGCGAAGACAAAATCATTCATTGCATACCATTTAGTCTTTCCTTGGAAGGGCAAGTCACATGCCACCAAAAAGAATGAATACGATAACTACTGGTATGGGAGACACTTTCACAAGATTGAGAGTTTTAGTTTTCCAGTTGTTCTAACCTGAGTACAGCCAGCGTAGTTCATATAAATATATATTCTCGGTACAGGATCTGAAATACCTTAAACAAAATAGGCTTATTCAAAGAAACCTATTGCACCTAAGAAATGAAAATATTTTTCCCCATCATTCTGTAAATACATAACCGAAAACTTGCAGTAAAAAGAAACATTTTGAACTTAGATCGTCGGCAGTGAGCAAAGATTAAACCATTTTGCACTAGCAAAAGATGTCACATTTTCTCAAAAGAGGAGAAAAACCATTAATTGATGTGCAGTAATCCTATCAATACATACTGCATATAACCTGGCTAAAGGCTGAATAAAGACTAAAAACAAGAAAATTTCCTCTTCGCCGTTCTAATCGTAGATCCCCGGGACCATGTATGCAATGTGCAGAGGACATGAAATTACCATATCTATGAAACTCAGGGATAGCAACACCATGTAATATTTGCAGCAGTACTCACTGAGGAAGACTGAACTTATTGACGGAGCAGCTGCCTTACTTAATGTAAATAAGATAGATGCATGAAGTCATTTTGTAGTTGAAAGGAAAGAAATCCATTACACGCTCCTTTCACTAAGGAGGTACTGTATCTGAAACTGTTTAAATCTATAATTGTTGCTGTCGTCGAATAAAATTGTGCCATATGTACACATGTACACACACACACACACACACATATAAATATATATATATATATATATATATATATATATATATATATATATATATATATATATTTATTATTATATGTGTATGTGTATGTGCAAACATCAATCGTTTGGTATCTTTAATTGCTATCGTTAGTAAAGCATCGGTTCATAGGTCAACTATTTGCGATGTAGAAGTATCAGTTGCTTACTAGTCTTAAGCTCTTAAGATATCACTCAGACCTCACTCACATGAAATTTATTATGTGACTGTCGAAGGTGAAAGTAAAAGATATGAATGAAAAGAAAGCCGACTTATGATGTATTACGAGTGTCTTTCTTAAGGGTAATTAGGAACACATTGATAATTACGATGTTTAATCTGTTTTATTTGAGCATGAGAATCACAATATACATCTTAATTATTGTAATGTTCGATGATTTTAAAATTATAGATAATGATAAGTATGGCGGTTTCATGTGCTTACAATCTCTCTCTCTCTCTCTCTCTCTCTCTCTCTCTCTCTCTCTCTCTCTCTCTCTCTCTCTCTCTCTCTCTCAATTTATAATTAATTTTTATAAGCACAATCACCACACCATGCCCGTTCGTAGTAAACAGACCAGATAGAAGGTGAAGTAATACCCAATATTTAGTTAAATTAAGAAATATATTCCCTTTAAATTTCTAAAATGGGGATTCTGGCTAATACCTTTGAGATATTTTGCATGATTGTATGAGAAGTATTTTTGAAGAATATTTTTCTTGAATTTTTTTTTTTATATTGTAATGTCATTTTACTTCGTCTTTTCAAAAGGAACTGGAATAGACTTTCTGAACGTTTAACAGTAAAATAACGGGTATATGTAGGTATTTCTTTGCAAAGCCTAATTAAATAATGTTAATTAAGGATGCTTCTCTCTGCCGAAACAGACAAGACATGAGAGGAAATATGAGTAAGTCCATACTTTAAAAATGCTGAGCTATCAAATTTTATAAATTACAATCATTGTGATGACGACTTTTGATCAAGTAATGGACTTAGCAAAAGAATTTGAAGGGAGAATGGAACCCATTATGTATAAGTTAAGAAACCGAATTACCTCTTCTTCCTGATTCGTAATTTACTCGTATTTTCTTTGTGAATGGGCAAGATATGGATATTGGGTCCTTTGCCCAGCTTGCTCCTGAAAAACAAATGATGAAAAGTATCGGGATCCACAGTTTTGTAATTACATGACTAAATATGTTTTTTCAGAGGTTATTCCATGTGTAATGTATTTCCTACTGCAAAATTTTATTTTATTTTTTTATTTTTTTCAATCTGTTTAATGTAAGTTGCATTGCTTTTGTGGAAAATTTGGATGGTTTTATTTTGCAATCAGGAATTTGTTGAACCAAACTGCTACTACTCTTTCGATGAAAATTTTAAGCTCTCCCAAATGCATTTATTTATTTAAAGCGAAAGAAAAAAATGGGTGAAAAGCGTATATGTAACAGCAACACTATAACAAAGTATCTCACCAACCGATAAAAAAGAAGAAAATCCAGCCATCACAATTAAAATAGAAAAGATGGATGACCACGTACCACATGCAGTTTACTACCCAAATATTACACGGGATTTCAGAGATTTAATTTCCACATATAGCCCACACTAATTTACAATGAAAAATGAACACCCTCTGGCAGAGAACTTCATCAAAAGGGATGAGAGGTAAAAATAATTCATTCGGTTTTTAGCGATTTCAGAAACAGTAAAACATGGAAGGTTAAAGGAAGCATATGGATAACATTAGGTATATAACAATTGTCAGCCTCTGAAATGACATTTGGCAATAAATGCATTATCATAATAAATATTTATGTAAAGCTTTTAACTTGAAAAAGATCGGCTGTCGTATAAATGTTGCGATACGTATACTGTATTGTAAGCTTAAATTTTTGTAACAAGTGTTAATGCAAGTCATTTACTATAACTAAAAGTAGACTGTAACGTGAGATGGGCATGATAAGGTTTATCTTTCACTTAAGGAATGTCACAACCTTCCACTGCCTCATTAGTTTATGTGTCAAGTTGTATAGAAA
>NC_089781.1:77143305-77150805 GCF_040412425.1 Macrobrachium rosenbergii | reverse complement strand
TCAGGAATTTGATGGCTTCAGCTAGGTCGCCCAAGTCTAGATATGCACTTTTAATTTGTCATGCCTTGGGGAAATTACTGAGGACTAACCTTCACGTCTGTTGCTATGTCTCATAGGGAATTATCAGGCATTAAATCTGAAGCCCAATTATACATCTGTACGGGAACATTATACATAATAGCATCTACAAAGCCTAGCTGATCTGTAGGTTGAATGTTCCGACTAGATTCGTTAAAAGAATTACAGTGATTTGTTCACTTATTGGTCAAATGCTGATCATTTGGCATTACTAACCTGTAGTAATATAGAACTAAATTCGATCTTTGTTGCCCTTTTTTGTCTATTAAAATGAAAATATTAAGATCAACTAAAATGAAAACATTAAGATCAATTAAAAACCTTTAAATGAAGAAAAGTACATAGAATTTAATTACTGGCGTGGATTCGTAAAAATGCCTTCAGAAAGCTGATAAACTTTACCTTATTACGATGTATTGTATATGGAATATCTCGAAAACCCATAAAAAAAAATTTCTCTAAAAAAAGACTGGATACATAAAAAGAAATGTTCAAATAATTCTCAGAGAACCGAGAAATTCATTGATTACTCAAACTAAATAAAAAGAATGACATATCTGTGCTAGACATCCAGAGAAATCTCACCTTCCAGAAATAAAAGACCGAGAAGTAACTACCGAGGACACGAAAGTGACTTACTGACCTAAACTTTTGGCGGCTGTTTGGGCGAACTTTGATTTCGAGCAAGGAAAACATCATTTATACATTCTCACTCTCTAACTCCTTGTTTCCCCAGGAGGTCGTAGGAGCGTAAACTTTGATGGAGAGAGAGAGAGAGAGAGAGAGAGAGAGAGAGAGAGAGAGAGAGAGAGAGAGAGAGAGAGTAAATATTGCTGAGATTCTGGAAGGAACAGCTCCAAGACACCAGGGTTAGTTTTGTACTGTAGCAGCAACGTGAAAGACGAGAAATATTAAATGTTATGAGGGATAATATATATATATATATATATATATATATATATATATATATATATATATATATATATATATATATATATATGTGTGTGTGTGTGTGTGTGTGTGTGTAAATAATATATATATATATATATATATATATATATATATATATATATATATATATATATATATATATATATATATATATCCGTGATTATGTTTGTACTGAATATACTCAAGCGAAAAACAAGTTGTTGTTATTAGCATATATAAAAGTTTTCATTCTATGCAAAAACAATTCTTGCACATTACAAGTACTTTAACTTACTTTTTAGAAAGGTAAGTGTTATACATCAGTTCTTGGAATATAGAACATGCAATAATTTTAGCATATTTGATTGACACTTAGGTCAGTGGCCTGTAATACATGCAAATTACAGACATTCTGTTACATATATGTCCATTTGCACACACATACTTGAAGTATGTCTGTGTATGTGTATATAATGTGTGTATGTGTGTGTTTGTGTGTATGTGTGAAAGAGAGAGAGAGAATATGTTTTATGCCTAACAGTACACAGTCTGTTACCATATATTTAAATGTTTAAAAAAAAACAGTGAAATAATTATCACCATCACTATTTGTAGGTAATAAAATAATAATATATCGCATTTGATTCATGAAGAAGAAATCATTTTCTTACTTTTCAGGCTTACAGTTGAGCCATATATGTAAATGCAACTGGGAGTGCAAGTAATATCAATTACTGTATAAGCTTTTTTAGGGGGTTATATCATTAGGTCACTCACACACCAGTAGTTCGTCTTTCTGATCATGGTTACTGTTAAGCGAAGCCATAAGTATTTACTCATTTGTATGAGTGTATAGTTAGTTGTTATTGTTTATCAATTACATGATTACCTTAATAATAATGCTTGATAATGTTGATTGAACTGGTTTTTCTTTAATTTTGTTGGCTCCGCGATATAGATATTAATCATCATAGTGATCATGACTCCTGGTTGGAAAGTTGACGAGAGAGAGAGAGAGAGAGAGAGAGAGAGAGAGAGAGAGAGAGAGAGAGAGAGAATACGCTTTTAGTTGCTTCATGGAAAATTGAGAGAACCTGTTCATTGTTTCCTTGAGAGAGAGAGAGAGAGAGAGAGAGAGAGAGAGAGAGAGAGAGAGAGAGAGAGAGAGAGAGAGAGAATACGCTTTTAGTTGCTTCATGAAAATTAAGAGAACCTGTTCCTTGTTTCCTTATGAAGGAGAGAGAGAGAGAGAATACGCTTTTAGCTGCTTTATGGAAATTGAGAGAACCTGTTCATTGTTTCCTTATGAGAGAGAGAGAGAGAGAGAGAGAGAGAGAGAGAGAGAGAGAGAGAGAGAGAGAGAGAGAGTTCCTCAGCGTGAACACATCTGTCTCCTACGTGGTCGTTCTGATAGCAAACCATCTACTTTAAAAACGCGGTTTCCATGGGAAACACATGCCTTGGTATAAGTTAAGGAAACCGAAAAGCCCCTTTACGCTTTTGTACTGAGATCAGCGCGACTTCATGAGTGGAAATAACGAACAGCTAAATATACATACGCTACGTGGAAATAAAGATAAACATAAATATGTTAGGCAAGAATAAAGAAGAGATAGATATAAATTTGCAACGGGAAAATAACGAAAAGGTAAATATGTTACGTGAAAATAACAAAAAGATAAATGTAAACATATCACGCGAAAATAAAGGAAAGATGGATATGCTACGTGAAAGTAAAGGAAAGATAAATATAAATATGTTACGCGAGAATAAAGAAAAGATAAATATAAATATGCAAACGGAAAATGAAGAAAAGGTAAATATGTTACGTGAAAGTAACGAAGAGATTAATACAAATGTATTACGTGAAAATAAAAGAAAGATAAATATGCTACGGGAAAATATAAGAAAGATAAAAATAACTTTGTTACTTGAGAGTAAAGAAGAGATAAATATAAATATGCTGCGGAAAAATAACGAAAAGATAAATATGTTACGTGAAAATAACGACAAGATATAAATATATAAATATAAATATGTTACGTGAAAGTAAAAATAAATATAAATTTGTTACTAGAAAATAAAGAAAAGATAAATACATATATGTTCCGTGAAAATAAAGACGTGATAGATATGCTACGTAAAAATAACGAAAATATAAATATAAATATACTACTTGAAAATCAAGAAAAATATAAATGTTACAAAATAAAGAAAAGATAAATATAAATGTTACGTTTATAAATACATATATATATATATATATATATATATATATATATATATATATATATATATATATATATATATATATATATATATATATATATATATATATATATATATATATATATATATATATATATATATATATATATATATATATATATATATATATACATATATATATGTATATATACTGTGTATATATATATATATATATATATATATATATATATATATATATATATATATATATATATATATATATATATATATATATTACTTGATAAAAAAGAAAAGATAAATGTAAATATGTTTACGTGAAAAATAACCTAAAGATAAATATAAATATGTTTTACATACATAGACTACTGTCTATCAATCCCGTAACGAGAAGCTTTTCTTAAGTATCTTCTTTTTCCAAAAGAGACCAATTCCGTACGTAATAACCTGATGATATCAATATCATATGTATGTATACCATTCTCTCCTGTCAGTTATGTCCATCAATCAACAAATAGTTTTATGGAAATTGTTCATAATTTTATTATAATAACAATAGCGATGAATATAATAGCTTAAGATTCAGTATTCTACTGGACATCTAGTATTACAGCAGTCAGTTCCCCACTCTCTCTCTCTCTCTCTCTCTCTCTCTCTCTCTCTCTCTCTCAGGATGAAAGAGAAGTCTATCCAAATAACCCAGACCAAAGAGTAACTACCGTTCTCTGTCCCTTTCAACTAACGACGGAGCAACGTACAGAGAGGAGCTCCGGAGGCGAAGGTTCCCCATCCACCTACGGTCGTCCAATTACCGACTTGCCACGGTGCCGTGTCTCCGAGGAAATGTGGCTCTGCTACAGTCGAGCCATCCGGGTGTTAAGTTATGCTTCGCTTCCATTTTGAGATAATTCACTTATAGCTCCGTTATTCTGATGGATGGTATCCGACAAGTGGCGGTTTTGTGTGGGTATAAGAATAACGAAGGAAGAAATTTGATTATCTTGTTTAAGAAAAATAAAATGACGGAGGAAGGAAATAGATTTCTTTCCAGGAGGAAGAAAATGATAAACATGAAATCCTCAACCAAGTGGCGACGCCGATTTTCTTTACTAAACCCTTTTTTTCGTATTTTTTTAGGATAAAGAAAGGGAAATTGTTAAAAAGCTGAAATGATAAATTTTCTGGAAAGAAAGAAAAACATTTTCAACAAACACGTCAAAGCTACAGAAGTTCATCAGGTGATGTAGGAATTGTTGCACCTTCATTTTTAAACAAATTGCTTAAATAATTCATACATCAAATGCCAATAGCAATAATTGTTTTTGACGTCAAATCAGAATGCCTTTTCAATGGTAAGCTTAGCATTCATAATTCCGATTTCACATTCTTTTTACTACTATAATATCCCTGACTAATCTCTCAGCTGCTTTTATCTTATGTGTGATACCTTGATAATTTGTTTACCGTTATTCTTTGATTATTTTCATTTGCTTTAACATATTTACATTTCCATGCTGTCCGTTTCGCTTGTAACACATATGAATATTATATTTCAGAAAAGTTTTAAATTTAAATTATTTATAGAAAATGTACAGTACCTCTTAAGAAAGACTTATTCACTAGTAATCATATCAGTTTTGTAAATTATATGAATATAGCTATAAAAACCGGAGTTTTTGGTTGTACTTTTTTTTTATTATTTTTCTTTTCAGTGTGCGCACATTTTCTTTAGTTCCTCAGCTTGATCTCTGCTATGATATCATTAAAATACCATATCTCATGTGACGCATCAGCAAAATTCAGGATTCGCAAAGTATGTGGCGTAACACGTTTATATACTGTACTGGATTCTTTTATAATGAGTAAATGGGTACACGGGCACATAGGCTAGATAAGACATTGCTTTTCAGGCAGGTAGACATATGAAATAATCATCTAATGTTAAGAAGACAACCGCATCTGTTTCCCATCCAGAATGAACTGATTTATTTTTTTTCATTGCTTTAATTCCGTCAACTCAGTTGGCTAAATCATTTTGATTATAGCAACTTTAGGACACTGAAGAGGATGTGTGATCGAAATATTTTATATATTTCTTGGAAGAAGAGGCGTATATCAAGCGTTAATAGAAACCCCACCCCCCACCCCAGTACACACATAAACACACACACAAAATAAAAAAAAATACAGTCATAATAGAGGTGACATTATGTATGAGAATTTTGTTTAAGTTTAGGAAACCAGTGTGTGACAGATATCTCGCACTATACGTCTACTAAATCATTCCAGAATACGATAAAACACTAGATAGACAAGTAGGTTTATATATCATAGGCAACAAAAAGAGATTAGAGATTCAAACAAACAAACAAAAAATATTTTGGTATAAAAACAGACTTTCAGCGCTGTCATGGAAGCTATAAAAAAAAAAAGACGGGAAAGAAAAAATTTAAAAAGAAGTATAAGAAAAAGAATAAAGAAACCACGCTATATATTTTGATGAAACCTTGACTAGAGAAGAGACAAGAACAGGGTTTTCCTCTTAAGAGCCGCGAAAGTTTGCAGGTCATGAGGTTAGACACATCTCGGGCCGAGAGAAAATCTTCACCTGGCTGATGCTGCTACGTGGAAAGCTTTGGAAGGAAGTCTGGAATCAAGTGAGATCATTTTGTTGCTGGATTTGTTTCGTTTCGCAAGCCTTTGGATTTACGTTGTTATTCGTTACTGTTAATTCATGTTCCAGTTAATTATATTTATTTCCTTGTTCGTTTATCAGGAATTATGTGTATATATATTTGTTAAAAGTATAGGCAAGTACCTTATTTGTTCCATCTGTTTCGATGTTTTCAATCCTAACCAGCTTTCCATACGTTTAATTCCATGTGCTTCCCGCTAAATAGTCCTTGATGTTATATTCTATGATCCTTACTCTTTCGTTTGACTTATGATATCAGTTAATTTGATTAACTAAATGGCGAAAAATATCATGGAAGCAGGCCCTCAACGAATTTTAAAACATCAGATACAAAAAGTTTTTCCGCTCTGTAAATATATTAATAGTTAAGATTGCATAAACACGCCGACCAAAGATCTTACACTTAATAAAACAAACAATAATCTACCTCGGCCAGGGCGGTGGGTGAATCTGGATACTGAACGCAACCAAGGATCGTTCTTTGCCAAGTAATTCCATGAAGCGAATTCATCTTAGAAACCCTTTGGGAAAGTTTGGAAGGACACGTGAAGTTACAACAATCTCAGCCAGAGAGACCATTAGCTGTTGCATCCTGATTATACGGCGCTTTTCTCAATTTCCCTTTGGAAATTTCTTCAGTAGGCCCTTAATTATTATTATTATTATTATTATTATTATTATTATTATTATTATTATTATTATTAACCAATATGGAAAAAAAGCAAGTTCGATAAAACAAATACATAAGAAAGGAGTGACTCATATAAGTGAAATAAGACACATAAACAAATGGGTAAAGCAATAAAACTATGAAATAAAGCTTATTGATTTTTGGACAAAAAAAAAAAAGTTATTCCAGTGTATTACAAGGAAGAATTTCACAATTTGGCCACTGCTGCTAAAAAACTTCTAGAAATATACAAGAAAGTAAAATAAGAAAATCTTTTATCACAGAAGAACTGAAAACAGTTACGAAATACGTAATTCGTTTCATAAGGTGAAATTCTAATTAGTAAATTGAGGAGAACGAAAACTGATGTAATTGATAAATATACGGAAAGCATTAATTATTTCTCTACACAATCTTCTCCATGAATTTTACTTTTATCCTCACTTCCTCCCCCAGTTTGCTTTCATCGGCTTAATCTCCTTCCCTTTCGTCCTTCCTTATTCAGATATGTTTTAATTGCATAAAAGTTGAAGGTACGCTTCCAGACGTTTAAGATTAATTAGATTAAGTAATGATGTGATTTTCTTAGTATCTGTTTCTCTCCTTTCGCTTCATGTCTAATTATCTAATGGACTTGGTTTGGTGCTCTCGCGTCAGTAAACCATAATTTTTACGTTTGTCTAGATATGGAACTTTTTTTAATAGAGGGAAGAATACTAATACTGTACATCTTTTGATAAGAGAGGGAAGGATGCAAATAAAACAAAATAAAAATAAGTAAGAAAAGAGTTTTTGTTTGTGTCCAGCCATTAGCAAATATTGGTCGTATTCTTCAGCTAATATTTGTCATTATTCTATCTACAATTTTCTATGTAAAATCTGTTTTGAAATTATGCTACTA
>NC_089781.1:77128305-77133305 GCF_040412425.1 Macrobrachium rosenbergii | reverse complement strand
GCACAGAAGGAAGTGCTCGAAATATATGGTTGCAACGTTCAAATAGTGTTTTATGGGTATTCTTATATTCATATATATATATATATATATATATATATATATATATATATATATATATATATATATATATATATATATACAGTATACTTATGCAGGCACTTTCTACCGTAAGTGCCTAATCACAGAATGAATCGACTGACAGGCAGCAGGCAGCTGCCCAGTAGTCCACCTAGCTGTAAGTGGAAACTTGCCTCAGAAGGGGTCCGAGAAGGGCAATGGTTAGCAGCCTCATCCCGAGACTTGCTTGATAGTGAAAGGAAATCATTATCATTTTGGTGCTACCTCTTCAAAAACGGGCAGAAGTCATTGTATATATGTATATATATATATATATATATATATATATATATATATATATATATATATATATATATATATATATATATATATATATATATATATATATATATATATATATATATATATATATATATATATATATATATATATATATATATATATATATATATATATATATATATATATATATATATATATATATATATATATATATATATATATATATATATATATATATATATATATATATATATATATATATATTCACATGTTTAGAAAATTTGGCCCTCAGTCCGTTACCTAGGAAATCAAATTTCATGGCGGCTGGAGGAGAGCCCCACTAGGGGGAACAGAATGTAGTCGTCCTACCCCACCATCATACAATAGCGGGGGACAGAAAGCCATTAGGGCACAAGGACCAGTCAGGATAGTAAATGGGCTGCTAGGTTGACCCTTAGTCTTAACTATGAGACCTATTTCTCATTGACCTTTGTGCTGGCTGTTACCTGCTTCTTCCAGATATACCGCTGTCCTGTGCCTGTTACTGGAATCAAATGGGGCGCCTTGGTGACCTCTCTCCATGTCACTCTGTGCCCAAACCTCAGAAGTGCAAGGTCACTTCTCTGCCCTCCTACCAATGGCCACTTGTCGGAACTTCTGCAGCCTGAATCCATCTTTTGCAAGTGAGCTCCATGCACAGATGCAATAAGGTACGTCTTGAAGTTGCAAGTAACGCCAATGTTCTTTTCCTTGTTCTAAATTTCTCTCAATTTCCAGCATTTCCAACTTTCCATTCTCCCAAACAAAGCTCTTTGTTTCTCACAGCCTAGCACGCACATTTGCCCTCATGACTTGTTCCAAGCCTAAATTAAGTTTGTTCTGTGATAAAAATTAGAGCATTCCCACCATAGTGTTACCATGTGCTAATTAAATTAATTAATCCCTCCCTCCATCGTGAATAATTAATTTCATGTGAGAGAAAATCTGTGTGTAAATGAATGCTGACCTGGAATTCTTTTCCAGAATCCTGGAATCTGGCTCTTCATGCTCTGCCCCTGCCCTTGTGAAACAGTTGCCTTAGAAGACTCATTTCCACCTTGCCATGTGCAAGAATCTTCTGACCTCAACAGTCTACAAGGGCCACGTGTTAGACCTCTGAGCGTTAATGTTGTGCTAATGTGAAGCAATTTTATCAGCTAGTCTTAAGCAGTTTATAAGATTCTTGTTAACCTTTTATTTTTTTGCACATTGCATGTGCCTTAATTGACTGAACTGCCAGCCTGTCCATAGTAATTTCTAGTTGAAAATCTGTAAATAAAGTAATTTAATCTAACTGACTGGTTTGAAAGACGGCCTTACCATTCTCTTTAAGTAGAGGTAATTTTAGAGTAAGTCATACTGTTAATTACATTTACTGCTTATGTTCTGAGATCTAGGTGTTGGCCCCTAAGGCAAAATTACATTGAAAATTCAATTTAACCTTCCAACCAAACTCGAACATAACAATATATATACATACATATATGTATGTAAATATATATAAATATATATGTATATATGTATATATCTATACATTATGTATTTGTATATGTATATATATACATACATGCATAAATACATACTGTACATACATACATACATACATACATATATCAAAATACGACTTCTCCCTTTTCGAAGAGGTAGCACCAAAATTATATTGATTTTCCTTTTACTCTCAAGCAAGTCTAGGGGATGAGGTTGCTAACCGTTGGGCTTCTCGGGCCCCTTCTGACGCAAATTTCCAATTACAATTAAGTAGACTATTGGGCGGCTGCCTGCTGCCTGTTAGTCGATTCAACTGTGATTAGGCACTTACGTTAGAAAGTGCCTAATTGTATATATATATATATATATATATATATATATATATATATATATATATATATATATATATATACATTATGCATAGTGTATGTAATACATATACACACACACATATATATATATATATATATATATATATATATATATATATATATATATATATATATATATATATATATATATATATATATATATATTAAGCATATGTGTATGTATGTAATACATATACATATATATGTATATATATACAGTATATATAATGTATAATTACTATATATATATATATATATATATATATATATATATATATATATATATATATATATTAATAAAAATTTTCAGCAGCGTATGGAGAGCATGAAAATATTTTTATTGATATTTTCATGTTTTTCCAGAAATAAAAAGTCTGAATATTAATAGTGAGATTCAATTTCGACATCATGAAAAATATTCCATGTACCACTGTACACAGTCATAAACGTGTTTTTCCAATTTTGCATCGATAAAAAAATTTTATGCATTATATCTTCGTTATTTTTTTTAAACTATGGGAACATCTCATGACTCTGGAATATAAATAAAAGTTAACCAAAAATATTAAAGCAAAGGGAAAAATTTTCGAAGGGGAAGAGAATTCAGTACAACAGCAAAGGACGTATTCCATTAGGTAATTAGTTACGAGGTATAAGGAAATGAATAAATATCCCGTAGAAACAGGATAATGATTTAAGCTAATCAAGCATAAATGCTTGTTCGTCACTCTTCAATTTATATGTGATAACAACTAGGAATGAATAAGGGAAAA
The DNA here is from genome assembly GCF_040412425.1 of Macrobrachium rosenbergii. Classification (NCBI taxonomy): domain Eukaryota; kingdom Metazoa; phylum Arthropoda; class Malacostraca; order Decapoda; family Palaemonidae; genus Macrobrachium; species Macrobrachium rosenbergii. Next base: position 77,130,274 of record NC_089781.1, on the reverse strand, counting down.
GCGGAGATTCATTTGATAACATTAAAGGGAATGGTTGTTTAGTGGAAAAGAATTAGACAAGTTTTATATGATTATTATTTCGTTTTGTATAATATATATATATATATATATATATATATATATATATATATATATATATATATATATATATATATATATATATATATATATATATATATATATATATATATATATATATATATATATATATATATATATATATATATATATATATATATATATATATATATATAATGTGTCTGTGTATTGAATTTTTATCACATCACCGTGATGTTTTATACAAAAACATTAAACTACAAATGTCGTTTAATATCCAATTCGCTCTACCTCGGAAATAATATATGTATATACGTATACCGAAGAAGAATTACAATTGATAAGTGGTTCGTCATCTCATGGGTTCGACCCTTCGACACGAGAACCAATGATGTTCAGTGACGCGCCTTAAACCACTCTCTACATATATTATTTCCGAGGTAGAACGAATTTGATATTAAACGATATTTGTTGCTTAATGTTTATATACCGGTTGTTTCGAAATTAGAGCTCCCCTCCCCCTCCACAGAACAAATGGAAAGTTATGAAGTTTTCTGCTATAGCCTATCTCCAAGTACATTAGTTTAAGTTTCTATTAAGCTCTTTTTCATTTTACATTTCTTGTATTTTCAGACTGAGTGATGGAATTAGATACAGCCATGGCTAATGACTCGGAGGAAATCAGATGGATTGACCGAATCCGGGCTATAACCTTCAGAGAGGCCAGGGATGCTGGCACATCCTTCATTTCACGTTCCTGGATAGCTAAATACATTAAAAGAGATGAATCCTTTGTTAATAGAAACTGGAACAAAAATCCATATGACTGTCATCGCAAAAAGAGTGAGAATCTTGGAAGGCCTGAAGTCCTTTCTCAGGAGTCAAAAGACGTCACAGCTGAGGCAGTGGGTACCCCAAGAAAGTCTTTACGTAAATTGGCGCTTGATCTAGAAACAGAGAGGGAAAAGAAGAGAAATTATAGTGCTGTATATCTTGAGTTGAAAAAATCTGGTATCAAGCCATTTCATGTTATCAGCAAGCCCAACATCACTCAGCAACACAGAGAAGACTGTGCATGGTTTTGTGGTTCATGTCTTAAAGATTGGGATGAAGCTGACTTTCTCCATGTTGCCGCATCAGATGAATTCTTCATTTACACAGTCAGGAAGCCAAATCATAAAAATGACATCATTTGGGCTTCAAAGTTGGATGATATCAGCGATGACATGCGCTATCGCCAAATTGTGAAATTTCCTGAATGTTTGGGAATTTTTCTCTGCCTCACAGCTAAACGGTGAATGTGGATCATCAAAGAAAAAAGACAGTCATGGATTGGCGAATACTTCAGAGAAACTGTGCTTACTGGTGGAGTATTTTCTTTTCTCAAAGATCCTGAAAATGTGTTATCTGTTGAAGAAGTCACATTTTTGCATGATAAGGCACCATGTTTCAAGGCTCTTTAGATACAGGAGCTGCTTCGAAACAATGGTATAGATTTCTTCTCGTCAAGTGAATTTCCAGGTAGCTCCCCTGAACTTAATGTGTGTGAAAACATTGGTAGTATCTTAAAGAATCATGCTGAAGCACGCACAGTGAACTATGATGGTATACCAAGCCTCGACGACCTGCGAAGAGAGGTGACTGAAGTGCTCAGGGAAATGGAGTTTGAGTCTCAGTTTTTTGCAATTTGCTGAAATCATACCCCTCAACAATGCAGGCTGTGGTACAGGCAGATGGAGGCCAGACAAAATATTAAATACTCAGAGAAAAACTTAAATAAATACCTGTTCTGAATTACTTTTGTTTTTTTCCATATCAATTTTAGTTTATACTGTAGAGGGCGGGGGGTCCCCTCTAATTTCGAAACACCCTGTATATGTATGTGTGTGTGTGTGTGTGTTTGTACAAAACA
>NC_089781.1:77113305-77123305 GCF_040412425.1 Macrobrachium rosenbergii | reverse complement strand
TTTTACTTGATCCCAAGGCTCCAGTTATTCAGGTTTGAATACAAGCCCAGTACCTTGACTCTTCATAGTTTTTCTGTGAACTTGCTTATGACGTATGTAATAATTTTCTTTTCCTTTTTGAATTTATTTTGTTTTTCCTCATTATCAAAATCAGTGTTTTATAGTACTTACCAGTTACTTAGATCTGACGTCTTAAAGTGTTTATTTAATTTATTTTTGTGCTCATATGGTTTCAGTACTGTTGAATTTTCATACGCTCATCCTTTTCTCTGTCACAATAATTTTGCTGTGAGTATTTCAGTAACCTATAACCTATAATTGCAGAGTGAATTGAAGAGTGCTGTAATCTATTTGTTATTCTTTTTAAAATGAGCGTTAAATTTGAATGTGTATATATTATATATATACTGTATGTGTGTGTATGTAATACGATTTAATAACTAATGTCAACAAGTAGATAGATAATTTAAAAATATGTAAAAAAATAAGTATAGAAACGTCACACATCTACACTGTTATTGAGGTTCGCTTGTGTTTCGACATAGTAGTCCTAATATTCTGCTTCTTTTATTTTATATTTTGCACACAAAGGACGCAATTAGCAGAGAAACCAAGAAAATCTGCATCACTTTTACTGTCTTTAAGAAGCAACAGGTAGCTACCGTTTTGTCTCAGGTAATTACCGCTTTCTTTAAGATCATGTCGGTGACAGTCACAATAACAAAGGGACATTCAGAAATCCGAACCAAAACTCTGCCATTTATTGCCTGGAACATAATGCTTCTTAGAAAAATGTAAGAATTCATTTATCAATGATTCCGTAATCTTCAGAACAGGCAGACGTAATTACGAAGGAGGCAACAAAGCATCCTGTCCCGAAATCTCGATTAAGTATGAAAACCCGATGTGTAATTCGAAGTGTTGTGTTCCTTGATCGGAGTTCATCGTGATCAAACAGTCTCAGGCAAACGTTGCCTTTAGGATTATCTTATTGTATCGATTATCGGTTTATTGAGAGATGCAAGGGGCTTAGTCATCTCAGGGATTCTCACAGCGCGTAGTTTATGAGGGAATGTTCATGTGCGCGTGTTATGTTACATAGACACACACACACACACACACACACTCATAGATTAGATGGAGGTGGGAGAGAAGGGTAAAACAATGATTTACGTCACTGGTATTTTCCAATTTGGGAATAAGGATTTGCAAACGAAGTTACATATTCGAAATACTTGCATATAATTTCTAGTTCTTTGGGACATTGCTTTCCAGGATGTATTATAACATTTCGGATCAGCTCTTGGTTTCCTAGAGCTCTTTCAGTAAAATTTTAGTCCGTTGGCACATCGAATGTGCATAATGTATCTAGGCTCTCGAGGCAATGCACAAAATTAACTGACAACTAAATTCGACATTAATTACAATCAAAGGAAGACCATAAACTAACAGTTCTCTAAAGGGTTATTAAACCCCCTTAAATACGTTTTGTTTGAATAATTTTTTGAATTAGCGAACACTGATGTATGACTGTCTAAAATGAAAAACGATTGCCTAATGAATCATTAAACATGCACTGCCGCCTGTTGTTTGTCAAGGTTGTATTCAGATATACTTTTAACGAAAAACTAGATACCAGTCACACACTTAAAACAAATGCCTCAAAGCCAAACACCAAAAAAAATGGTTTGAAAGCACACTCAGTGATGAGGGACCCTTACGTAGTTGCTGTCAAAAAAAAAAAAAAAAAAAAAAAAAGAGGCCAACAAAATATACAATATAAAAATATACATTTTTTGCTTGTGTCATTCACTTTTAACACCTTTCCAGGGTAAATGTTTCACTAACAACAATGTGCATCCCTCAAATTCCCATCCACATGTCATGTGACGGGAAAGTGGCCCGAATTTCTTTAATTGACTCTGAGTGCATTTCCCCGTTCAGGAATAAACTTGGAAAGGGAAACTTTTGGAATTTCGCCCCATTTCGTTGTGTTTTCCTCTCGTCCCGAGAATTAGATAGAGGTGAAAAGCTGAGTATCTTTAAGTAGACTACTTCCTTCTAATTCATCGTATATTTGCATGCAACTTGAATGAAAAAAAAGTTGTAAAATCCCTAATATAATCAAGTATTACTCCTGTATCATTGCATTTTCGTCGCGCACCACGAATTGCAAACACGCGAAACCTGTTAACTTATCAGGCATTGAAATATTTTTGGAGGTACTGAACGGTAAGTTGTTCATGAATCCTTTAAATTGTCATTTGCTTAATAAATGCTTATGGAAAGTCGTATATCAGCACGGAGGGGAAAATGAGGAACAAATGATGCTGGGAGGAAAACGCTTTAAACGCATTTTTATTTATTCGTTTATTTATTTACTTATTGATTTATTTATTGATTCATAGTCTTGTTCATAGCTATGTGTAGAATTCAACTATTCATAAGTATAACAACTTGTGGGTAATTAATGTAATATATATTATATATATATATATATATATATATATATATATATATATATATATATATATATATATATATATATATATATATACACAATATATATGAATAGATATGCATATATATGAACTTTTGTCGCTAGACATACGTGACTTTATTTATATTCACAAGTATTATACCACAAATATTAAAAGTATTCGATATCAAATTCACTATTGCCTTGCTGTAGGTTATTCTCGCGATATACTGAATCCGATATTAAGTGATTTTTGTGGCTTAATATCAGTTATACACACACACACACATATATATATACATATATATATATATATATACATATATATATATATATATATATATATTATATATATACATATATATGTATATTATATATATATATATATATATATATATATATATATATATATATATATATATATATATATATATATATATATATATATATATATATATATATATATATATATATGTGTATGGTCTTACGTGCAGGAGATTTAACGAACACCAGTGCAAGAGCACCTGATTGTTTCATCGACGCTATTGAAAAAGTTTACTGCTTTTCATTTTTCATCATTTTTCTGCTAATGAGTGAATCTATATGAAATGTGCTCGCCTGGTTGAGGTATATACAGTACATTGTAATAACTCTCCTTTCTCGTTATCTTTCTCCCTTAATAGTTCATCATTGCGTCTTCATCATGTGCAGGAGGAGTAAAGAAAACAGCTCCAGGAACTATTGTAATCATCTTACAGAGCTCTCTTTCTACTCTGCCGGCCGCCAGTTTATTTCCGTTGTTGGATATTTTACCAACCTTCCATTTTCTCGTTTTCAATTTTCTCTCTTTGCTCGCTGCATTACGAATATCAGTATCTCGTGATCTGTACGCTTCGTAGTTGTATATGGTCTGCCTGTATCTTTTTGTATTGGTTTTCCTATTTTATGACATAGTTGACGTTGTAGCTAGGATTAGGTTTATATAATGGTAGAGAAATTAGGGAAGCCTGTCATGTATATAAGTGATTAATTTGTACAGGCGCTTTATAGTTTTGTGATATTCACAATGCCCGTCAAGGGTGCCATGTGTTTAATTTCGACATGGATGTGTAATGAGATTGCAGGAATATCATGTAGTTATGCATCTTTAAAGTTTTGAGGGAAAGGCATCAGAAATTTTAGGAAATTATATGCCTGCAAAGAAGAATTCGAGAAGTTAATAGGCAATTAATTAGAATTACATATGTGTCTGGTAAAAGTGACCAGTAGATTATATATATATATATATATATATATATATATATATATATATATATATATATATATATATATATATATATATATATATATATATATATATATATATATATATACATATATATACATATACACATACACACACACACACATATATATATATATATATATATATATATACATACATACATACATATATTTATATACAAATAGGGTGAGTTTCGATTCAAGGTTCAGTCTCCAAGGCGAATGATATATCAGGAGGTTAGTCATGGATGTTTTAATGTTAACATTGATATCATGTTCTTCGTCACTGAAACAGATGTGTCACCAATTTGAAATACTGGAGAATGGACTTATCCATATATTCTGTCATTTTTGCAGGCTATCATATACTTTACCTCCTTCCTCACTGTCTGTCTGTCTGTCTCTATTGCATCCGCACAGTCTGCTTCACCTCCTCCTTTATCCTCCGTCTACCTGCTTGTCTGTTTGCCACTCATTTACGTACACGCTCTCCCCTAAGAGGATCAATACCTTACGTCTTAGTTATAGCGAACTGTGTATCCGGCCACATCAGCTCTCTCTCTCTCTCTCTCTCTCTCTCTCTCTCTCTCTCTCAATCCGGGGCGTGATATCATCTCCGCATGAGCCCTTCAACTTCTTTAACGCGATTAGAGTTGAACCTCGGCTTCCTCCTCAAACCTTTGGGGAACACTTGGAAAACTTTTGATCAAACTCGCACGAGAGCAACAGGTGAGGACGCAACAGGTAACACGGGCTGCTAACGGGAGGGGTGAGAAGGGGGAGGCCCCTAGGGGAGGGTATAGAGGGTGATCCGATTTCATCAATGAGGTACACAACGGGGAGGTAAGCTGTCAGAACTGACGATGTGCTGAAAGAAGAAAATGCAAAGGTTAAATGAACCTGAATAAATGTTTTCGTGCTGTTGCAAGAATGAATCATGATATTTGTTTTACAGCGAAAAGGAAAAATGGCGGTTGAATGAAGATGCACTTAGTTGCTGAAAGCATTCTAATCTTAGGCATTTCGGTCTCTTGAGTTCCAATGGGTTTTCTTTCGCTTGGTCAAGATGAATAACTGGGGATTGATGTTAAAGCTAATGCGATACCATCGAGAAATTAAGGTGCACGTATGTGTTTTAATTTAGAAATAAATATAAAATCCTTTTGAAATTAGGGCAAAATGCGGGTTTTGAAACAGGTCTGCTTTTTTATATTAAAGTCTTATGAGGTTGCTTGAACATTTTGTAAAAATAAAATGCATATTTGCAGTGACACGTAAATGAATGTTGTATTGCAATTTCCTAAAAAAAATGGGATAGTTAACTATAGTAGTTTCAAAGCAAATTTAAAATGGTTAGCAACAATACCATAAGCGTAGGTACTGATTCTGTTGAAGTTCTATAGTCAACTAGCTAACGCTTATTATATCATCGGCGGATACTTTAAAAAACATTTAATCTTTTTGTTTTTTAGTTATCCTAGTGCTCTTGACCACAGTGTCGTATCGGTATATTTCTCAACTCTAATCACTAATGTCCGCAAAATTGCAATGACCCTATTCCTCATATTATTCTTCCTGTCATTCCAGCTCATGTAAATCCCGCGAACTTGAGACAGATTTCGTAGACATAGAAACTTAGAATATCAGGTGTACTGTAGTTAGTAATTGGTACCCATTGACATCCGTTAACCTGTTAACGATAAATTCCCGAACGAGGAATAAGTGTATCAGAAAATCTCTCTCTCTCTCTCTCTCTCTCTCTCTCTCTCTCTCTCTCTCTCTCTCTCTCTCTCTCTCTCTATATATATATATATATATATATATATATATATATATATATATATATATATATATATGTATGTATGTATATATATATATATATATATATATATATATATATATATATATATATATATATATATATATATATATATATACATAACGATATATATAAATTTATATATATATACCCCTTCAGGTAGAATCTAGAGGTCCGGTCCTGTGTGAGTCAGAAATTTATGTGGTGAAACACGTTCCCATGTGTTCATTTCCAATGATCACAGTGGGGGGAAAGTCGAATGATTTCAATTCATAAAACCGGGTCGGGAAGTGGGAAAACTTACTGGGTTAGACGCCAAGCCCTTCAGGTAAAACCTCAGAGCGTACTTAGGTCCAACTTTATGACCAGAAATTTAACGCCCTTTCTCACTCTGAAAGACTGGAGTTCGGTCCCATGTGAGTCATATATATATATATATATATATCTATATATGGAGGAAATATATATATAATGATATTTATGTTATATTTTAATTCACCTATATATGCTGGGTATATATTGGGAAATATTATATGGTAAAAAAACTTTTAAACCAGCTAAGCGCCTATCATGGAAAAAACTCAAGGTACAGTGAGGTCAGGTTCCAAGTCTGATACTCTTTACGACAAATCCCAAACCTATGAATATCTACATAACTTGCCCTTTGGACTCTCAGTCTTTGTAGAAAGACTGGAAATGTGTGAAGAATCCTAGAGGTTAAGTCATATTATTTATATATATATATATATATATATATATATATATATATATATATATATATATATATATATATATATACATACATATATATCCTGTATATATATGTGTATATATATATATATAATATATATATATATATATATATATATATATATATATATATATATATATATATATATATATATATATATATATATATATATATATATGTACAGGGTGTAACACAAGTTTATGCAAATATTTTGGGAAATAATGGAAAAGTCATTTTGTGCTGAAAGTTCTATAAACATGTACATTTTAAGGCTTCGTTTGTCGGTGGGGTGAATTTTTAAAATAACTGTTAGTATTAAACAGTCAAGTAAGCTGGAGTGTAGGCTACGGGATGTCGGAGTGAGTAGTCAGGGATGGGGGGGTGGGATGGAGCTGATCAGCTCTGGTTATTCTGAACAGTCTCGCTTTTCCACCAAGATAAGTGAGTATGTCCGGGTTACACGTGTCAAATTCCGGATTAATTTTGAGAGCAAGGAACTGGAGATAATGCCTTACCGTTCCAGTAATGTAGAATATGCAGATAAGATGTTTATTTATGGGTTTTGCAACAGTTCCATTTGTAGATTACACGGTTGTGAACTCCGCTGTTATGCAAAAAAGGAAATCAGCTATTAGGCCGATGTGAATAAAATATCTCCAAATCAAAGGTATTCTTGACATACTGAACAAAAGGGAAAAAATGCATGTGTCATTGAAACTTCCCTTTCCGTCAATGGTATTCACTGGACTCCGATAAAGAAAAGAAAAGCAAGCCTAATGGAATCTTCCCTCCATCAAAGATCGGCCTATTCATTAAACACCGATCAAAGATTTAAAATGTATTATCAAAAATCTCTCCTCCATCAGAAGTATTCATCACACACCAGTCAAAGGGAAAAACGCACCTATGAAAACGCTTTCGTCTCTGTCAGAATAAAAAGAATGGGAACGTTATGGAAAATTCACTTTCCTCATTCTTTCCTGTCAAACGTAGCCTATTCATACAGTAATCGAAAGGGGTAAAAAGCAGACATTGTTCAAAGTGCAGTATCCTCCATACCTGCTTTCCCTTGTCATCATGACTAGCCTGCTGTTACTATCACTCATTAAGCATAGGCGTAGGCCTAGTCCAGACTACTGGTTTATCAATTCCGTGACGAGGCGGCAGGACAGTTTGCGCTAGAATTCAACGATCACAAATAAAAGTTGTCAAGCAACATTTACACAACTTTCTTGATACCTAAAGCTAATCATTAAAATCATTTATGTGAAGTCTGTTCGCAGGTGATTTACTAGTTGAAGAGACTGTAGTGTTACATATTTAAATAAGTTCCTCACTGGACAGGTGGGTATCGTTCTCAGCTACACTCTGCTGGTCCCGCGTTCGATTCTCCGACTTCCCAATGAAGAATTAGAGGAATTTGTTTCTGGTGATAGAAATTCATTTCTCGTTATAATGTGGTTCGGATTCCACAATAAGCTGTAGGTCCTGTTGCTAGGTAACCAATTGGTTCTTAGCCACGTAAAATAAATCTAATCCTTCGGGCCAGCCGTAGGAGAGCTGTTAATCAGCTCAGTGGTCTGGTTAAACTAAGGTATACTTGAACTTTACATTTTTAAATAAATAACCTGCTGGAGAAAATCATAATTAAAAGGCTAGCAATTGAGATGTCTGACGTGCTCCGTCAACCCTTCACCCCATATTCCTGGCTACTTACTCCGACATCCCACATGCACCAGCTTACTTGACCGTTTAATGATAGCTGTTATTTTGAAATTCACCTCACTGACAAACGAAGCCTTAAAATGTATATGTTTACAGAACATTTCTGCTCAGAATGACTTTTTCTTTCATTACCCAAAATATTTGCATAAATTCGTGTTACACACACATACACACGCGCGTGCATACACACGCGCACACGCAGCAGCAGTAAAACATGCACACACACACACACGCACACGCGCGCGCGTCACACACACACATATATATATGTGTGTGTGTGCTCGTGTACGCGCTCGCGTGTCCGTGTATGTATGTGCATGCATGCTCGTTTGTATGTGTGTGTGTTTGTATTTATGAGAGTTTTGGTGGTAGGGCTATATGGGTTTATCATTGAGCTGTTGTTTTAAAAATTTTAGAATCGAATCACAAATGAAATCGAGATAATTAAAATGTACTTGAAATGAACAGAGCAACAGATTGCAAGACAAATGTTTGCGTAACAAACACGGGAATTAGTTCAAATGGTGTTAATTTCATTAATTACACTTTCCTCTTTTATTCTTTTCATTTTAGAAGAAAGCAAAAACGCTTTAATATTCTTTTGATCCTTTTAATGTGATTAAGACATCTCTCTTCTGATACGTTCTTTGCATAATTGCCTCAAAGACATCAGATTAGATAGTTTCTTGTGAGACTGGATATAAAGTCGAAAGCATTTTACTTTTATTTTTATTTGTAATGGAGAAGATATTGAACCTGGGATGAAAGTAAGGTTTATGAAGATTTTTAACGGTTTATCTGCATAATATTAATTAAGCAAGATTCAAAAAACGAATACCCAGTATGAGAAAAAAGAATAACTAATAATTAAGAGTATCATACTATTACAGAATATAGAAATTTATTTCCCCACTTCATTTATATACCTGCCTGTCTACCTGTCTATCTCTTTACTTATCTATTTATTTATATGTATGTATGTATATATATGTATATGTATACATACATACATACATATATATATATATATATATATATATATATATATATACATTATTTATATATATATATATATATATATATATATATATATATATAGATATATATATATATAATTTTTCAACTATATGTTGTCTTCCTGTTTATAAGGTCTTTAAGGATGAGGCTGCTAGCCCAGTGGCCTTTTCCTTGGCTCACGAGATAATAGTTCGAATTTACAGCTGGGTGGACTAATGGGTAAAAGTTAAGTATACCTTAGTTTAACCAGACCACTAAGCTGATTAACAGCTCTCCTAGGGCTGGCCCGAATGATTAGACTTATTTTCCGTGGCTAAGAACCAGTTGGTTACCTAGCAACGGGAGCTACAGCTTATTGTGGAATCCGAACCACATTATACCGAGAAATGAATTTCTGTCACCAGAAATAAATTCCTCTAATTCTTCATTGGCCGGACGGAGACTCGAACGCGGGCCCAGCAGAGTGTTAGCCGAGAACGATATCGACCCCCCAATGAGGAACTGGACTAAGTGAGCTTTCTACCTCGGAACATAAGCCGATAACTATACCATTCAGCCACGAAGATGCGGTCAATAAAGCCGATAATCGAGGTTCTTAATTGAAAATCGGCAAGAGGAAGGTGATCAAACTCTGAACGACTGTATGACATTAGTAATACTTCAGTCTTTCGACTGAGCTTCAAACACTTCTTTTTTCAGACCTTACCTCTTGACATATATAAGTATAACCTTGTCCTCTTACTTATTATCAAGATGCTAACGTGATAAAACCACAAGTTGTTTGAAGCATCAAGAATAATCCACAGGTAATTTTGAAACACGATGACTCATCTTCAGTATTATCCATAACGAAGAGTTGTGACGTCCCCAAAGTGTTTGTGAATTAATTGTATTCCTCGATGTTGAGTTTGTGACACCAAGATGC
>NC_089781.1:77108305-77110805 GCF_040412425.1 Macrobrachium rosenbergii | reverse complement strand
TTAGTTTTCTGTAAAAGAAAACTATTGTCTGTCAGTGCGCCCCTCAGATATTAAAAACTACTGAGGCTTGAGGGCTGCAAATTAATATGTTGATCATCCACCCTCCAATCATCAACCATACCAAATTGCAGCCTTCTAGCCTCAGTATTTTTTTTTAAGATTAAAGTTAGCCATAATCATGAATCTGGCAGCTACATAGGACAGGCCACCACCGGACCGTGGTTGATGATTCATGGGCCACGGCTCACACAGCATTATACAGAGACCACCGGAAGGTAGATCTGTTTTCGGTGGCCTTGATTATATGCTGTAACTCGATGGCGCTGAAGAAACTATGGCGTACTTTTTTACTTATTTTAATAATCATATTAAAACTAGATGTGTTTATTTACCAAAACAACCTCAGTCAATGGAGGACTCTCAACTGCCTTGATTTCTTGTAGCAATATTCTTGTATTTAGCTTGTTTGCTTTCCAGTTTCGGTAAGACTGGAAAACTGTACTTAGATTTCGATAGACTTGTTATAACCTTTTTCATGAAAATAATAATAATTGTATTAATGAATACATTTAAATTTCCTGTCCTATTAAGTGGTTTTTACTGGACCAAAGCGTATGTAGCCTATGTTGCTGATCATTCTCGTATTCAACGTAGTTCTTGTTTATGGTCTGCTGGAGTGACAAACCGGTGTTTTTGAGCTTTTCACCCTCCCACCCCCATCCCAGTCCTATTGCGTTTCCAATTTCAATAGTTCCTCATTGGACGGGTGGGTATCGTTCTCAGCTAGCACTCTGCTGATCCCACGTTCGATTCTCCGACCGGCCAATGAAGAATTAGAGGAATTTATTTCTGGTGATAGAAATTCATTTCTCGTTATAATATGGTTCGGATTCCACAATAAGCTGTAGGTCCCGTTAGTAGGTAACCAATTGGTTCTTGGCCACGTAAAATAGATCTAATCCTTCGGGCCAGGCCCAGGAGAGCTGACATTCAGCTCAGTGGTCTGGTTAATCTAAGGTACACTTAACTTTTTTCCAACTTCAACGCTCTATCCTCGAAGCTGTCCAAGTTCTCCCAAAGATTGAGAATTAACACGAAAACTAAACCCAGCCACAATAACTCCCTTCCTTCATCACGGCGATAATACAGGAGCTCAGTGAGTGCCCCTTTTATGAGTTCCCCTTTTCCCCGCCATCTGTCTGGAGAAAGGGATGCACCTATCGGCTCCTCGCAAGGTAATGGCGCTGCCCTTCCCCGATCACGTCCCTTGATAAGGAGCCATGTGGGGGCTGTAGAAGGATGTGGGGTGCTTTATTGCCTCATTTTGAAAGGGTAAGTCGCGCGGGACATGGGCCCTTCAATCTCGCTGGATAGGTCCCGTTAGATTTATGATAGCCGGTCGCTCCTTGATGGCAACACTTGCGCCTGAATTTAGGGTAGGTAAAAACCTGTTAATAACATATTGGAAGTACTGCGTTAACGACCTTTGCCGTTGTTTTGGTGCTGACGTTTTGTAATGATGTTTATGAATGTGTATATGGTTAACGTCCCTTAGTTGCGGCTGCGCATTACGCCAAAATAAGCCAATGCTTAAGAAGTGATTTTGTCTTCTTAAAATGAATATTCAAGTGAAGGTCTGGGTAAAAATAGAAAAAAAATCCTTTTTTCTCTCAAAGCTGCGACCGTTACTTGAAACTTTATGGAAAAGTAAACCTTAAATTTACCACCTATGCAAAGATTTACAGATACAGAGAATATGATAATAAAAAAGGTTTTTCGATATTGCTGTTCTTACTCTACATAAAAATTCATGCGAAATGTTTCATAAAAAAGGGGTATTGCTTTTGTACGAAGATGAAAGATAATGATGACTTTGTCTCCTACGAAGCAAATATATCATGTCGTTTCCATCCAAGAGCATATAACACCCGGAGGAATATTTGCCTCCAAATACGAACTGCCGAAGCGGGAAGAGGATATTGCAACATATCCTGATTGTAAAATATTTTTATCACTCCCGTGGCAACGTATATGAGACAGTTTACTTTTGACCTTACTGGCTTTCAGCCACATCTGTCCAGCTAATATTCTGGGCTTGATTGACAAACGTTGCGGGTATTCGAGATCTTATGGCTGCGATGGGCGAACGTTTCCTCAGCTTTATGGAAAGGATTCGCCGCCGGGTCTCTCGCCCTCTGTAACGGCCCGCCCGTTTCAGTCTGTCCGACTCAGGTAATGTGTTTTGCCCCATAGTGGAGTTATGCTTTTCAGTATTGAAATTCAGACACCGAAATCGTGTTGACAGGGGTAATATATATATATAATATATATATATATATATATATATATATATATATATATATATATATATATATATATATATATATATATATATATATATATTTATTTATAGATAGATAGATAGATATAGATACATATATAGATCTCAGGACAGGGTGACAAGAAGATAGCCGGTCATCGACAGGTGATATTTATTTGC
>NC_089781.1:77098305-77105805 GCF_040412425.1 Macrobrachium rosenbergii | reverse complement strand
TATATATATATATATATGTGTGTGTGTGTGTGTGTGTGTGTGTGTGTGTGTGTGTGTGTGTGTGTGTGTGTGTGTGTGTGTTTGAGACAGCCTTCTGGTTTCTCACCAAGCCATTAGGAATGAGCTTGCTGCCCCCAAGCCTCTTTACATCTGGGTGGACTTGTAGGCAGTAGGCCGGTAACAGTCAACGGACCTAGAATGCGTCGCCCACTTTGGCTTATTGGAACTCAAACACAAATAAAACGAAAAGCAATAGGCAAGAACTAATCTCCAATCCAGCCTAGATCCCCGTAACAAAGGAGTGCAGGCTTTTGCCAGTCCGCCCGAGAGCTGGCGAAGATTCGCCTGATCCTTCACGGACTTGCAATAGAAAGCTCCGAATCTTGCTTGGATAATTACTTGATTGCGTGGCGCCCGCCGTGAACGAGAGTTTGTATGTTGCATTTTGGTTCAGATAAATTACTGTTTTTTGGATTCACGCGTTTACAGTGTCTGGAACACGTGTAACTATAGAGGATTCTATGAGCATTTATAAAAGTGTTTTGGATTATGTATAACTGAGGGGAATTTTGGATGTGTTTGGATTTTGTATAACTATGGAAGATTTTAGAGGCACTGCCAAATGCATTATAAACAGAAGCGTGCGATATAACAAATATTCAATATCTTATGGAATATATATCAATCCATTCTTTTCATTCCAGAAGGGATTAGATTTACTTTCATGTATTTGTAATCAGCATCATATAACATCTCCATTAACTTTATATTTTCTTTCACTGAACAGGATATAGAGCATTGGGTTCCCATTCTAATAGCTTTCTGATATAAATCATACAGTAAAATATTCTATGACATACAATGTAAAACCCCTAGTTTTAAAATGAGTGGAGATAAAAGTTAAAATGTAATCATCTATAAATATCTACATTGTTTGTAAATTTCAAAGGTTACGTTCATTAAAAACCAATTTCGTTTAGGGTTAATGAAAAGTTTCTTTTTTTGCTCGTTGATAATTAGAATGCTGTAACTTTTCATCTTCAATAAGAAAAATATCGTGTAATTGGATAGCTAGGTATATACATGCATATATACATTCAGAGGCATATATATATATATATATATATATATATATATATATATATATATATATATATATATATATATATATATATATATATATATATATATATATATCATAATATTAGCTGACAACTGGCGCTACCCTGGAAAACT
This sequence comes from Macrobrachium rosenbergii, assembly GCF_040412425.1. NCBI lineage: Eukaryota > Metazoa > Arthropoda > Malacostraca > Decapoda > Palaemonidae > Macrobrachium > Macrobrachium rosenbergii. The sequence goes on along the minus strand of NC_089781.1, from coordinate 77,104,569 downwards.
GAATGACAACCGATAAACTCTCTCTCCCTTCCCTAACACGCACTCTACTCTCTCTCTCTCTCTCTCTCTCTCTCTCTCTCTCTCTCCCTTACTCTCTAACAACCCCCTCTCTCTCTCTCTCTCTCTCTCTCTCTCTCTCTCTCTCTCTCTCTCTCTCTCTCTCTCTGTCACCCCCTTCCCAACCCCCACCCCCTTTGGTGCCATTGATGGCTTACCCCCACAGTATTCTTTTCCAGACAGTAAGTCATATTCATACCTAAATTAAGTATGATAAATTCACCAAGTTACTGAGTCTACGGGTATAACCAGCCCCGTTTCATTGGCAGAATCAGGCCCCCATTTCAGGAAAGCCCTTCCACCCCCATCCTTTTTGGTTCTCTTTGGTGCTAGTGATGTCTTAACGCCACAGTGTCCTTTTCGAGCTAGTAAGTCATATGTATACCAAGTTTGGTTGAAATTGCTCAATGGGTTTCGTAGTGTATGTGGAACACACACAAATACATACATCCATTTATATATATATATATATATATATATATATATATATATATATATATATATATATATATATATATATATATATAAATCAAAAGTTCAGGAAAGATTCAATATACTCTTTATTTAAGGAAATTCAAACATCATTTTTCTACATATCTACCATCTAACTCTATACACTTTTCAAGGCGCTGTTTCCACCTCTGCAACCCTTCTTTGTAGAAATTTGGGGCCTTTCTATTAAACCATGTTGAAACTGCATGTTTAGCAGCATCCAAAGATTCAAACCGGACTCCTCTTAAGTGTTCCTTGAGTTTTGGGAACAGGAAAAAATCTGAAGGAGCAAGATCAGGACTATAAGGAGGATGTGGAAGAGTTTCCCACCTAAATTTCAGTAGGACTTCTTTGCAACCCTTGATGAATGTGCTGGAGCGTTATCATGATGGAACAAAAATTCTGCGGTGCAACTTTCCTCGACGTTTTTAGCCAATGCAGTCTTCAGTTTTTGCAAAACACCTTTGTAGTAGTTCCTGTGATTGTTTTTGTCCTTCAAGGAAATCAATCAAAATCACTCCTTTGGAGTCCCAAAACACTGTTGCCATAACCTTCTGGGCAGATCTCGCCACTTTGAACTTCACTGGTGCAGCTGAACCTCTTGGTAACCATTGCTTTGATTGAATTTTTACTTTCTGGGTCATATTGATGGATCCAAGTTTCATCTCCAGTAACAATCCGGTCAAAAACTCTGATTCATTTGATTCAATCTTCGTTAAAACTGCAAGAGAAAGTTCAGCTCTTTGATGCAGTTGGTCTTCGCAACGCTTTTGGGGCCCAACGTGCTGAAAGTTTACTCAAACCAAGATTTTCATTTAAAATTGAAAATGCGGAACCATGGGGAGATCCAGTTTCATTAGCTATCATATCGATAGTAATCCGACGATCTTCATCCACTAGATTCTGCACCAAAGCCACAATTCTTTCATTTTTGCAGTCGATGGTCTTCCTCTCTTGGGTTGTCTTTGAGGTCCTCCTGACCATCCTTAAATCGCTTTATCAATCATAAACAACTGATTTAGATGGAGAAGAATCTTCATAAACTTGTTGCAAAGCTTCAATAATTTTTCCTGGTTTCCAATCAAGCTTGGTCAGGAACTTGATGTTAGCTCTCATCTCAAAATTTTTTATTTTCCATGGGTTCAAGAAGTTACTTTTCTGAAGCAGATGTTAACACCACGGTAGCAAGAGGATGACTGAGGTAACAAGTCTATATGGATCACTACATCACAGATAATTGTTTACTAGTATTTGGGTTGTTTCATTCCTGTGTAAATACATCATTCAACAATTTTTCCTGGAACTTTTTGACTTACCCTCTCTATATATATATATATATATATATATATATATATATATATATATATATATATATATATATATATATATGTATATATATATATATATATATATATATATATATATATATATATATATATATATATATATATATATATATATATATATATATATATATATATATATATATATATATATATATATATATATATATATATATATATATATATATATATATATATATTATATATATATATATATATATATATATATATATATATATATATATATATATATAACCAATATATATATATATATATATATATATATATACTGTATATATTTAAATATATATATATATAAATAATATATATATATATATATATATATATATATATATATATATATATATATATATATATATATATATATATATTATATATGGGCATATATATATATATATATATATATATATATATACATATATATATATATATATATATATATATATATATATATATATAATATATATATATATATATATATATATATATATATATATATATATATTATATATATATATATATATATATATATATATATATATATATATATATATATATATATATATATATCTCTATTGGAATGATCATAATCTGTAAAATTCTTCTATTTTTAAGTTTTGTTTTTGGGGTTTGTGAGGTCCGAAGCTGTCGCCTAGACCCTCAGGACATTGTCGCTTAAAAAAAAAATCTACACGACGCGCCGAGACACTCAGGAAACACAGATCCAGCACCCCTGATCCAAACAGTCTTCTATGCATTTTTCAGAAGATACTTTATGTCCTTGTCAGAACTATAATTACTAATGTATGTAAGGCATCGCAAGCTTTCTAACCATATATATTTGAAATCTCTTCCTAATTTGTATATAGAATTGTTAACCATTCTTCTGATGTGAGAATAGACATCTGATTGTTTATAGACATCCCTGTTTTCCTGTAATGTCAAATGCTATTTTTCAGCTCGCGAGAGTTCCTGACCTGTCAGAGATTTTGTGTCAATAAATTAGAATACCTTGAACCTGCCTATTACTCGCCACCTCATTATAAGTGTGACTTTGAAGATGACCGACACAGACACCGCCAGCACTGGCCCATCCAACGACAACGCTGCAGCAGCAAGTATCCGCATACCGCCCTTCACAACCCACAACCCAGAGGCCTGGTTCTTCAGAGCAGAGACCATCTTTAGTTCTAAGATCTCGTCTTCATTCCGCAAAGCCAACACTGTACTCAAGTTCCTGCCAGACGACGTCTTCAAGCAGATCAAAGAATGGCTCACCGACCAAAACACAACCAGCACATACAAAACGTTGAAGGCCCAACTAAGATCATCCTTTAGCATGCCGCCCGCCCTCAGAGCTAGGAAATTCCTAGACAATGTAGGGACAGCAATAGGAGACCATTGGCCATTGCACATCGACAAGCAATTGCGGTGTCTATTTATGATCCCCTCCACAGACAGCCGCCCAGAGTCTACGTTGAACTTTGTGAGAGAGGTCCTGCTCACAAAATTACCCCTCTTAACAGTTGCGGCCATCCCCAATGCATCAGCCATGGACCACGACTAATTCGTGACGACAGTCCACCTGGCCCACAAGTTGATGGAACCTACACGACCTCCCTTAGCAGCAGGCGCGCCACAGCCACAGCAGCAGACTGACGCAGAGACAGACAGCTATCCAGAGGGCCCAGCTGGCCCCATACACAGCTATGGAAGATCCAGGTGGAAAAACAAACCCAAATACAAGGCCAAAACAGAATGTCCCATGGGCATTTGTTGCTACCACTGGAGGTTCGGGAGTGAAGCCCGAAAACATGAAAATGATTGCCGCATGTCAAAAAACATGCAAAAGTGTCGGAGCAGTGACCCAACAAAATAAATGTCAGCAGTGAGCAGACCTGTTGACTCTTAAGAGAAGCCATGCCTGATTTCCACTGTCTTTTTTCCAGGTACGGGCAAAAAGACTTGGCATGTTTTTGCATCATAGATGAAAGATCAGATATGGAGTTCATGGTCAACACCAGTACATTCAAATCATTTGTGCCAGCCAACCCAGACGAACACCTCAATCCAACCCCCAGCACCCTTCAGGTGTCCGTTGCCAGCGGAGCCCCATTGAAAATATACAGGAAAAGGACCATGAAAGTGTCATTCGGTGGGAAGCAGTATAATTGGATGTTTGTCACAGCAGATGTAACAATTGCACTTTTAGGAGCAGACTTCCTAAAAGCCCACAACATGCTGGTAGATGTAGTGAAACAGCAGCTGATCACACGACCCACTCCTGTAGCCCCACCCACCCCGACTCCAGCAACGGGGATAAGTCACCTCCTACGGGAGTTCCGAGAGGTATTTAAGGATGACCTGCAGCACGACCTGACCAGACCCGCATAGAACCATGTCCAGCACCACACAGTCAGTGAAGGTCCTCCAGTGCATGCCTGTTTTAGACGTCTGGCCTCAGAAAAACTCGCCCACACCAAACAAGCTTTCTGGGACATGGAACAGGCAGGAATATACCAAAAAGCCTCCAGCCCCTGGGCATCTCCCCTACACATGGTACCAAAACCTGATGACGCATGGTGACCCTGAGGTGACTGGTGGAGACTCAGCATCAAGACAGTACTTGACAGGTACCCACAACCGAACATGCCGACATAACCAACTGGATGGAGGCCACCAAAATATTTATTACCCCCTTCAGCACGTACACCTACAGCTGCTTCAGCCTTTGGAATTCAGGTGCGACCTTCCAACGTCTGATGCACGAAATTCTGGGCAACTTATCCTTCTGCATCGTCTATGTCGACAACACATGAGAGACATCAGGCAGGTCCTGCAAATATTTAAAGAAAACAGACTTTTAATCCGAAAAGACAAATGCAAATTTGCAAAACCAGTGGTGGAATTCCTGGTCCATCAAATAAGCCCCGACGGTGTCAAGCCCCTCCCAACAGAGGTCCAAGCAATCACTGAATTCCCAAAACTAACAACAATCAAAGTAGTCCAAGGAGTCACGGGAATGATTTACTATTGCCACCATTTTATACCCAACCTTGCTGAAATATGTCCCCAATATACAATTGTTTAAAAGGAAAACCTAAACAACTATGTTGGTATGAAAAACAAGATGAAGCCTTCACAGTAGTTAGAAAAGTAATCACATCTGCTGCCACACCAATCTTTCCTTTACCCCATAGGTCCCTCACCCAGTGACAGACATGAGTAGCACAGCGATGGGCGCAGTACTCAAACAAGACACAGACAGTGGTTGTTGCCTCTTGGCATTCTTCAGCAAGAACTTATCTCCAGCAGAACAAAAGTACTCCACATTTGACCAAGAGTTACTGGCAGTCCACAGACCCATCCGCCACTTTTGACACATGCTAGAAGGACGACAGTTCATGGTGCAGATGGACCACCAACCTCTGGTATGTGCCTTCACCAAAAGCAGAGATAGGTGGTGAGCAAGACAGCAGTGTCACCTATTGTTGATAGCAGAACACTCATGCACCATCAGATACTTGAAGGGCTCTTCCAACAACGTGGCAGATGCCCTTTCCCGAAACTCCATCAACACCATCCAGATTGGGATATTGTATCCCGAAATAGCATCAGCTCAGAAGGATGATGTGGACCTACAGCAACTTCGGTGGGAGATCTCACGCCCTTACGTGGGGCGACGTATACATCAACAATGGAGAGATGACCATCGCCTGCGAGATGAGTATCAGATGCTCTAGCCAATACCTACCGTTATGGTTGAGAAAGAAAGCCTTCAACCTCGCTCACAACCTGTCCCACCCATCAGGCAGATCTACCACCCGAACCTTGTTGGAGCGGTACATCTGGTGGGAATGAAAGTGGGCATCAAGAAGTGGCCAGAAAATGCCTCCCGTGCTAAACATAAAAAAAATAATGAGGCACACAGAGGCACGGATTGGAGAATTCCAGACAACACAGCGATGACTGGCCCACATCCATGTCAACTTCGTGGGACCCCTGCCCCCTCTGAGGGGTACAGGTATCTCTTCATGATCATCAACAGGAACACCAGATGGCCATAAGCAATACCTGTAAGGCAGCAGACAGCAGAGAGTCGTGTGAAACCACCAATAGACTGGGTCAGCAGACATGGAGTAATGAAGTACATAACAAGTGACAAAGGAGCCAACTTCACCTCCACATTGTGGAGCTCCCTCGCCACCAGCCTCGGGACAAAGCTCATTCACACAACAGCATACAACCCACACTGAACAGCATGGTGAAGCGGCTGCACCGCTCCCTCCAACCAGCACTCACCACCAGATGTCAAGGCAGGAGTTGGAGAAAGGATTTACTGTGGGTCTTG
>NC_089781.1:77078305-77090805 GCF_040412425.1 Macrobrachium rosenbergii | reverse complement strand
TCATGCAGTGTTGGATAAAGTAACTAAATAAACTCCGAATTTATCATACCTCATTTCAGTATACATGTGACTTACTATCTGGAAAAGAATACTGAGGGTAGGACATGACTGGCACCAAAGGGGGTGGGGGTGGGAAGGGGGATGACATGTAAAAATAACAATAAACGACAGATAATAGTGTCCAATCCATAGTTTTCGAGGTCGCTGAGATGAATGGTGACACTCCCGATGTCCATTAAGTCCAAGTCTAGCCCCAATAGGAAGGGGGGTGGGATGAGAAGGGGTGACAAATAAAATTTAAAAAATGAGAGATATTAGTGTCTAATCCATAGTTTTTGAGGTCACTGAGATGAATGGTAACACTCCCGATGCTCTGTAATTCAAGTTCAGCCCTGATAAGAATTGGGGGGCGTGAGAAGGGGTGACATATAAAATGTCAAAAATGCTGGGCAATGTAATTTGAAGCAACTATCTTAACAGGAGAGAGAGAGAGAGAGAGAGAGAGAGAGAGAGAGAGAGAGAGAGAGAGAGAGAGAGAGAGAGAGAGAGAGAGTTTGAGGGAAAGGAAGTGAGAGAGAGTAGAGGGGTGTTAGGGAAGAGAAAGAGGAAAGAGTGAAGGAGAGTTGAGAGAGAGAGAGAGAGAGAGAGAGAGAGAGAGAGAGAGAGAGAGAGAGAGAGAGAGAGAGAGGAAGAGGAAATGAGAGAGAGAGAGAGTAAAAAGGGTGTTAGGGAGAAGAGAGAGAGAGAGAGAGAGAGAGAGAGAGAGAGAGAGAGAGAGAGAGAGAGAGAGAGAGAGAGATAGAGTAGAGTGGGTGTTAGGGAGAAGTGCATTTATCGGTTGTCATTCAGAGTTTTGCCAGGCAGTGCTGGGTTGGTGAGCTAATATACTGTATAAAGTTATATATATATATATATATATATATATATATATATATATATATATATATATATATATATATATATATATATATACATATATATATATATATATATATATATATATACATAATACATATATATATATATATATATATATATATATATATATATATATATATATATATATCTATATCTATATCTATACACACACACACACACAATGTGTGTGTCTGTGGTTAAGTAAATGCAGGCAAATTGTGCTTTGCAAGATGATAGCCATGGGTACTGTTTATTGACATGCATGCAGAATTGTCAGCTTCGCATGATCTATCGTCATATTGATTACGTCAAGTGATATTTCCCTGATCAAGATTCGGATATTTCCATTTGGGTTGAAACTAGGTGGACGGTTATTTATTGTGCCTTCCAGTGACCGAGATAAAATTATGACGACCACTGATATATATATATATATATATATATATATATATATATATATATATATATATATATATATATATATATATATATATATGTATATATATATATATATATATATATATATATATATATATATATATATATATATATATTTTCTACGAATGTTCGAGGATGCTTACTTGATTCTGGGCGGCAACGGATGAACGCAGGGAGTTCCTTACATTATCAAGAAATCTATTGTATTTATTACACATCTGACTCAATAAAAGGACACCTTCGTAGACAAACAAGGGAAAATCTGTGGCTTAGGGCCTTCTTCATGTGAGGGAAAATTACGTAAACTCAAGGGTTCTCTTAACTAATTATATTTCCATAACAAACACAGATCAGAAGAATGACGAATTACTGGGCAGGTAATAATAAGGCCTGCTAAATGAATGAATCCTACACAGAATAAATATTCTACGCCAATGATGTTTGCATAACAGGAAACATCACAGTTTTGGTAGAAGTGGGGGGGCGGCTGCACATGGATAGAGCCAAGTGATTTCACAGTTGAGGCCTATCTGCAATATATGCAAGACGGTTACTTGCAAGAATAATAAGACGCTCAAAGGGCAGCTGAGGGAATGCACAGATGGTGCCAAATAACTCGGTTCAACACTAAATACATAATTACGTTAGCACTAAATGTTCCAACACAAATTACTAAAGGTGATCATACAGTGGAAAATAAATGAAAATCACACAGAGAAATAGCAGGAATTGTGACTGACTAAGAAACCTTATTCCGGTACATTGCCTTCGTCAAGATGACGGTGTCCTCATTCGATAGGGCGCTGGCGATGGAGGAGATAAAGGAAATACCACTACAAAGGTATACTGATTCGAACTTTGGGGTCGAACGCGTGGAAAGTTCGAGGGTCAGGCAAGGCTAAGGACATCTGTCCTTGGTGGTGTTCTGCGCTCTTCTCTCTCTCAATTGCTGTTGCATCGTCTGTAAATAGCCTTTGGATATTATGCTGTTGCATCTTCATAGATAGCACAAAGGTCAGTCTTCGTCATGTTTTCTATAATGACCGCATGGCATCAGTCAACCTCGTGGAGGGTTAACATAGCGGGCAGTGCCAAGTTTCTCATTTTTGGCTCCTCCCTTGTCGCTGCTTGAGGCCAGGAAGGTACGACAGTCACCTGGAAACAAGGCCTTAGGCAGTCATTTGAACAGAGAGATGGGTTAGGCTTAACCACTTTGGGGAGAGAGTTTACGTAGGGGCGAGTGGAAACCCACAGTTCTGGTAATTAAAACAATTTGAAATGAATCTTATTTCTTTCTCAGCTACGTTACAGATGTAAAAACGGGTGAGGTGGCTTGGAGAGAGGTTCCATCCGTTGCAGTATATATATGTACATATATACAGTGTATGTATCTAAATATTATATATATATATATATATATATATATATATATATATATATATATATAAAAATATATATATATATTTTTTATATAATTTTTTTAGGAGAATCACAAAACTTTCACGTGACATCTAACTTGCCGGTTCGTTACAAGGGAGAAAATAAAAACTAAATACCGAGTGCTCTCGTGTAATTGTTGCACATTTGTTAGGTGCATTTTCAGTGTACACTGAAAATATGTGACAATTACACGAACGTACATTATACTTAGTTTTTAATTTTCTTCTCCTTCTTATCAACTATAATTCCCCTTCGGTTTACACATATATATATCCTATATTATTTCCGAGGTAGAGCGAATTGGATATTAAACGACATTTGTAGCTTAATGCTTATATATAAATCACGGTGATGTGATAAAAATCCTTATACACACACACACACACACACACATATATATATATATATATATATATATATATATATATATATATATATATATATATATATATATATATATATATATATATATATATATATATATATATATATATATAAATGTGTGTGTAAGACTTCTTTTACGAAGCTACTTAAGCGAGAGGTGCCTCGGTATGACTAATTCATCCACGCTCAGCATAGCTAAGAAATACATGTAGGGGCCTCAACCCTTACGAGGAATTTACAACTTTATTATTCACCTAATTCTTTTTTCCGCGGAAAGCAGGTTGAATTATTCACCTGCTTCAGTCTGGAAAAGACTTCGGGAGTAAGTTCGTGATTCCTTATCATGTTTCATTTTTGCCCCACCTTTTCTTGCATAATAATAATTTTAGGTACTGGTGGGCGTTTTTTATTATACACATGGGTATGTAAATTTTGTAGATACAAGGAAATGTTTCGTATTTTGGACATTGAACTTATTTATTTCTATAGGTACCCATGTTTTTTTTTATAGATCTAATATAAATTTCTTAGTATTAGTTGGCGTTTTGTACTATGTTTATGAAGTATAAAGTCTACTGATACTTCTGAATATTTTGCATTATACGTCAGTACTTAGCAAATTCTGTAGATACTGATGAATAGGTTGGATTTGGGTTTTGAGCTAAAATATATGTGTAGACACGTATGTGTTTGTATAAATACTGGAATGTTTTGTATTGTCGATAACAATCATGTATTATATCCATGAAACCGGATATTATTATATTATTATAGATACTTTGGAATGTTTTATATTTTGTAAATTTCTCTCATACAAGAATATTCTGTAGGTCGCGGTGATTTTTTCATTATGGATATTGAAGTATTATTAATTCTGCAGGATCTGGCGATTATTGTAATATAAAATATTGTGCTACGAAGAATTTCTTATTTACTGGGAGTGTTTCGTATAATGGCTAATGTGCTAATGTTAATGTTACCGTTCTCGTATATATTTAGGTTGCCATAACTCGTACCTGAGTTAACGGCTTAATTTTACAGAAGATTATTCTTTCACAATATGAGTTGTTTTTACGTTTTAATTTCTTGTTGTTAGCAATGTTCCCCAATATTAGAGAAGTAGCCTTCATTCCATGGAGTATTTTATGAGTTCCAGTAATGCAGTCATAGTCAAAATTAGTTATTTTTTAACTCGGAGTCCGATGAAGCGAAAACAGGAAGATTTTAATGCTTTCATTTTTGGTTCTAAAAAGGATTGCTGTAGTTTCTCACTGAATTTTGTCTGTATGTATGTATGTATGCATATGTATATATACAGTATTTATATTTATAGATAGATAGATGAATAGATTTAGTTTCTGTTTGCCTGTCTGCCTGCAATTATTTATGCATCGTTTCTTTACACGAATAAAGCATCAGTGCTTTTAGGATGACATGCTTCCAGTATATTTTTTTTTCCACTAAGGAAAAAATTTTTTTATCCCAGAATTTATATCAGTCCTAGAAAGCTCTCTCTCGTTTCTGGAAAACTGGTCCCAGATCTGAATTAAATTCCGTTGTAAAGAAAAGTAAAACGATATATTCTTGGCGGCAAGAAGAAGAAGGGGAAAAGACCAGAGTTCAGCAAACACCATTCAGGATTGGCTAAACCAACTGTAAATCCTGCAGGATGTTAGTTTCCTTAGACTTAAAAATTAATGTGGAATTGAGTGCTGGGCAATTATATTGCTAGGGAAATTATACAGTTTTATAAAGGAAAAGTATGCACTACTATCAACTCGTGAAAATGATTTTTCATGAAAATGCAGACTACTATAATTGTTTTTATTACAGTATAGGTGGCCATGCTAAACATTTGCTTAAAGATGTGACAAATATCGTTAGTCTGCCAGTGTAATAGTTGAAGAAGAATAAGTAAAACATTTTATTTCACTATTTCTTATTTTTCTAATAAATCTTTTTGTTAAAAAGTCACTCCTCTCTTTTCTTTCAATTTGCATGGCCTTGCTATTGTGTTTTAATGAAAGAATATATATGAACTAATCTGTTTGCAAAATGTTTGAATAAAATTAATCCTGATTTAAGTGGCATTGCTATTCTGTCTCTATAAAAGAATACGCACGAACTGATTTCTGTTGGCAAAATGCTTGAATAAAGTTAATCCTGATTTTATAGTAATCCGTATTCTTGCAACTAAGTACAATTACACAAATATTACCTCATAACTATCAGCACATTCTTATCGAAAAGGAGTTATAGAAATTCCATAAAGAAAACACCAAATAATAGCTACTTTCCCCTCCATCCTCCACGCCCCCCCCCCACCCCGACAAGAAAAAAAAACATGCGAGAAAGGAACTCCTCCATTGAGAAATGAGAAGCATCCTTAACGCCCTTCTGGCAAACACCTTTCCCGTTCCCTTTGTAGATGGGCAGAGTCTCTGAACCTTCCTCGGAAATGGCCTATAACTTCTGCCCTCCGTCATTTGTATTCAGGCATTCCTTGGAGTGGCTCTTCCATGGATATAGAAAGCGAAAGTGCAGCAACTGTCAAGGAAGATGTAACAGGTATCAAACCATATCCTTTTTTCCATGTTTTCGTTCTGTATATGTATATATATATATATATATATATATATATATATATATATATATATATATATATATATATATATATATATATATATATATATATATATATATATATATATATATATATATATATATATATATATATATAATGTGTGTATGTATGTATTTATGTGTTTGCGTATGTGACGCCTTTTACCGAAGAGTTAGGTACTCCACAGGGATGACAATCAACATTTATTAAACCGTATTAAAACGGTTATGTACTAAACTTATTTAGCTAACATCACAGGTTAACATAATGCTGTCAGGCTTAATTATAAGAACTTGTATAAGTATTCTGAACGGGGTTTAAATATAATTATAAATAAAAAAGTAAACAGAAAATTGCTTTGAGAAAGAGTCTATTTTTTTTTACTTATACATCTATTGGTACTTGGTTCCTCAAAAAAAATTTCTGGAGAAAGCCTCAAGGGCAAAAGATAAGTATTGAGGAAGGAAATCTTATAATATACATACATGCATACATACATACTTATATTTCTCTATTTATATGTCTGTCTATCTATCTATATATCCATCTTTATAAGCATAATTATATATATAGATAGATAGATAGATAGATAGACAGATTGATATATGTATGTAAGTATGTATGCATGTATGTATATTTTACAGATTTCCTTCCCCAATTCTTTTGTTGTTATGTATATGTATATATATATATATATATATATATATATATATATATATATATATATATATATATATATATATATATATATATATATATATATATATATATATATATATATATATATATATATATATATATATATATATATATATATTATATATTATAGTAACATCGAGGTTTTCTGATGATACAGAAAATAAGTGAGAAAGGCGACCACGAAAAATCTTTTAGGCCTATTGCTCACAGCAGACATACGAGCGACTCTTTTGAATATTTTATTACTTAAGGGATAAGGATGGATGTTAGGTGATTTCAGGTCCATTCCATTATAGTTATGGGATAGAAGGTAATATCTAACACAAAGAGGTAATACTCTTTAAGCCTTTAGCGGTAGAAAGGCGACAAAAATGTTGAGGCTTGTCCTGATTTTTTAAAATTCCACTCGGATGAATTTGAAAATGTTTGGCATCCATTTTCCAGATTTTAGTAACTTTTATGATGCGCCATTTCACGGCCTTGTAACTTACCCCACAGGAATATATGATTATTTTGAGATTATTTCAGATCTGTTCCTTTACGCTGTTGTTTTATTTATCTCCTTTTCTGTGTAATTGTAGATTCTTTTTGTTTTCTTGTACTGTACTAATTTTTTTTATTTTGTATTAGCTGGCTTTTCACATAATGTAAAATATCAGCTCTGTTTAATGGAGTTCCTTTATTTTAGTCATGCATTCCTATACCATTATTCCTTAGTACTTGTGGGTAAATTACTTGTCCAGAGATCAGAAAATTATATGGATTTCTTGCAATTTTTTGGTAGCATAAATAAACTTTGTGTCGAAAGTGTAAATAATCATACCAAATGCAGATATAGTGCTTATTAACAAACAGATGTACTTTAATAATATTTTAATAGAATATTTCAGTAGCAGATGTGTTGTATTGTGAGTGATGCTCGACAACACTGGAGACTTTGAAAAGACATGAAAATTTCTGAGGTATGGCGAAGGGACGTATTATTAAATCATGTGTGAATTAATATTAGAAAGGAACCAACGGTTGCGGGGAAGAATAAATGAAGTCGCTGTTTTAACACAACAGATTATCATGATCTGAAAAAAGAGCTCCCATTGTCATGCTTTAAATGCGTATATCTGTCTATAGCACCTATACGCACTTCCCCTAAACATTTAATTGCCCTGTTACATTTTGCTTATGTCATCAGGATACAACAGTTTGGCTGGTTGGTTTAGATTTAACATGCTTTGTGCCAGCACGGGTTCTCGCTCGAATGGTATCGTGTTGAAGGGAACAAAATGCCTGATATGGACCTCTGGATTCTGCGTACCCAATATAACCTGGCTGCTCTCACAAATGACAGAAAGGCAAATTTTGTGAAATATGGCATTGAATTCAGCTACTGGATATCAAGATCTTCAGAATATAACGAAAAGTTATACTCTGGGTTTAAATTCAGTTAAAGTTCCATATCAAATTCATGTACAGAAAAAAAATTTGTCATTTTCAAAGATAGATTACAATATTCAGTATCCTCTGATATGGATTGAATAGAACCCACCAGCGTTAGACGGACTGATCCCCAATGAACTGCATCCTAATCAACTACTTAAAGGTCGAAGCCAATATCTTGGGAAGGGTAATACCGCCTTGAATGAGGGCCTATAATATGCTGATTCTGGGAACTACGTCTGCAGAACAGTCGAATATTGCTATTAATTAACATCAAGGAAATCTATTAGGTGGAGATGTACCTGAGCGTCCTCAGGAGAGATATAGATGATCGCAGGTGAATTATTGCTGTTCCAGGGATTCCTGTGATAAGTAGTTGCCATCGACAACGAAAATGTTAATTAGAAAGGCGAGTTCTCATCCATCGCAAGTTAATAATGTTTGGTGCCTTCTAGGTGTTGTGGTCTACTCGGTTTAAACGTGAAACATATAGAGTATAAATAAAAGATTTAGAAACCGAGGTCAACTGCATAAAGTATTCTGTAGAGGAGGCATTTCCAAAAGTTTATTTTTTTATCTCTTGGTCCTCAGCAGTTCTTTTTGGGGTGAGGTAGCTAGCTATTCCTGCGCTCTACTCGAACCTAATCCACTCCTTAGGTCAACAGAGATACAGTAGGTTTTAACAGATTACACTTATAATTGGACCCTTTAAAGCCATTACTTCTATGAGCTTTTCAGATTATTGCAGGTCCCTGTTGCTTGAACCGAATCCAAAGTACACAACAGGCTTCCTATCTCATTACAACCCTGCCAAGAGGACCTGTACTAAGGTAATGTCGGATTTATCCAAACCAACCAAATTATATTATTAAATACAACAGCTTTCGCTTACCAACATTATCAACAGAGTTGGCAAATTTTAAATCGGTAATAAATGCATAGGAAGCATAATGGAACGACATTTTAACTTTTAACTTATGTAAAGTAAAATTAGACCAATTTTATTTACTATAATTGTTCTTGCTATGATAAATATTTGTCTCTTCATTCTATCCTTTCTTAATTGCTTTGTTTATGAATTTATGTATATGCGTTGCCATTATATTTTTATAAATTACAGTAATTAAAGATGGAACAAAATTATTACTATAAGTATACGACGATTTACTCTTACTACGCACAAACAAACTCGCCAAGAGACAAAGAACGAGAGGGAAGTTTTCCGATAACCAAGGCTTGACGATTACTTTCAACTTTAGCAACTTCAAAGACAGGTCTGGACATTTGTTGAAGAGCGTCCTGTTATTACGAGGGGAAAATATCCATTTTTAGCTCACATTAGGATATTACGTTTAAGATCTGGTGATTTTTTAAAATATCTTTTGCTTCCTTTTTAGCGCGTGATTCTCTTTATTACTTTTTAAATGCAAACCCACGGATAGACAAAAACACAACACACACACACACACACATACACACACAAGCACGCACGCACGCATATATATATATATATATATATATATATATATATATATATATATATATATATATATATATATATATATATATATATATATATATATATATAATATATATATATACATATATATATATATATATATATATATATATATATATATATATATATATTCATGAATGTTGTTTAATATCAAATTCCTACTTCAGAATATTCCGATGGGGAATTATCACCGAAGGTGAATTTATAAGTGATAAATGGATCGGTACTGCCGGGTCTCGATCCCTCGACACGATTACCTTCCAACAACTGTAGTCGGCGGTCTACCCACTGAGCCATCAAGAGACCGTCGAATGGAATTGTTGGAAGGTAATTGTGTCGAGGGGTCGAGACCCGGCAGTACCGATACATTTATCACTTATAAATTCCTTTTAGTGATAATTCCCCATCGGAGATATTCCCGAGGTAGCGTGAATTTGATATTAAACAACATTTGTAACTTCATGAATGTATATAAATCACGGTGTGATAAAAAATTCCATATATATATATACATATATATATATATATATATATATATATATATATATATATATATATATATATATATATATATATATATATATATATATATGTGTGTGTGTGTGTGTGTGTGTGTGTGTGTGTGTGTGTGTGTGTGTGTGTGTGTTTGTTTTTGGGTGGATGGATGGATGGGTAGATGAATATATGTAGGGACATATGTAAAACAAGGTACCGCCACCCTTGAGAAGATTTTGTTCTGGTATATGCATGTTGAATGGACGCTCTCGTGTTCCGCCCTTTACTTCAAAGTTACCATTTGATCAAACTGCCCCACGAAGGATGAAAAGTGATGCTATCTGGGGACAACGAGAGCAAGGAGTCCCAAAGCTCGGCCATAGATGCAACGAATAAGATAGCAAATATAAATACAAGAATTTTTGATGTCCGGAAGGAAAATAGATGAGTTTGGCATCAGCCTACGAAATATATTACACGAACGTCCTTACAGATATTACCATTCAATAGTATACCAATTGAATAATATGCCCCTAACGGCATACGTAAACCAGTAGCGAGTGACTATTATGATAGAAACGTCTTCGCTCAGTTCGTACAAGAAAAAAGAGGAAGTAGAAAGCGCAGTACTTATTTCACTGTCTTTCAGCTAATTTCATGCTAATACAGGCGAATAATATCCATTCTTGCAACTACTGTATGTCGGAAGGTTTCATTATCGTGCCTTGGCAACCTAACGGTCAGCGTTCGTCCAGTTTCTTTACGGTAGTTTGCTTGGGCGCGGTAATGAAAACCTTATGGTCAAGATTGTGCTCATGGTTATGATACAAAATTCGTAGACCAGGCCAGAAGCAGCTCCCGACCGTAGTGACATAAACTGCAAGTTCCCCTTCCGAATTGTCACTGCAGGTTCCCCCTTGAGACAGGACTTCGGTAACCTATGTTTGTGATTCCAGAGAATATTCCAGGAAGAGGTGAATACGTCATGTGGTTTGGATCATTTCAGTTGAAGAAAGTAGAGAGGAAAGATCAAGAGGAAAAACAAGAATCGTGAGTGAGGAAAATATTGCTCCCACATCATAAAAGAGAAAAATGAAATTCGAAGGAGAGAGAGAGAGAGAGAGAGAGAGAGAGAGAGAGAGAGAGAGAGAGAGAGAGAGAGAGAATTCGGCTTGAATGATTTTACTTTAAGGATGATGACTTCATTTTAATTTAAAAGGAACGAGAGAGAGAGAGAGAGAGAGAGAGAGAGAGAGAGAGAGAGAGAGAGAGAGAGAGAGAGAGAGAGAGAGAATTCCAGGTTGCATCATACTACCTGAATTAAAAACACAAATATGTTTTATAATACAATGAAGAACATGGAGAGAGAGAGAGAGAGAGAGAGAGAGAGAGAGAGAGAGAGAGAGAGAGAGAGAGAGAGAGAATTCCAAGTGGCATCATATTACCTGAATTAAAAACACATATGTTTTATAGTACAATGACGAGCATGGGGAGAGAGAGAGAGAGAGAGAGAGAGAGAGAGAGAGAGAGAGAGAGAGAGAGAGAGAGAGAGAGAGAGAGAGAGAGAGAGAATTCCACGTTGCATCATATTACCTGAAAAAATTAAGAAGGCTAATATGTTTTATAATACAATGAAGAACACACACACATACATACATACATACATATATATATATATATATATATATATATATATATATATATATATATATATATATATATATATATATATATATATATATATAGAGAGAGAGAGAGAGAGAGAGAGAGAGAGAGAGAGAGAGAGAGAGAGTGAGAGAGAGAGAGAATGAATGATGGATATGAGAATATACTATTTCGGAATCTCAAAATACACCGTGCACTATGCAAAGAGCACAGGAATTTTTCATATACCGTACTGAGTAAAAGTTTTTTTTTTAGCAGTGTCAGATACAAAGCTTCCATTTTTTTTTTATGAAGAAATATAGTTACAATAAATCAGAAATAATAATAGTCTCTTATTTTAATTTGGGTCTTTTGTTCGGTGAAATTTTTTTTATGCTCAGGTAATAATTATGAAAAATATTTTTGTCATGCAGAAAAGTAGTGTCATAATTTTGAATACGAATGAATGTCATTTCATTTTTCTTTTTTTTTTTAAGAAAGTTCATTTTATAATATATAGAAAGTAATATGTTAAAGTAACCCTTTTTTTTTTAGAATCGGAATGGACAATGTGTACTTTGAACATGTGCTTCCAGAAACATATCAGAAAATTAAAGATAAGATTTTGGGTTAATTCTTCTTACGTAATATTTTAGGTCATGATTTTATATACGAGTATGCTTAACAAATTGTATTAGCGTTAAAAGATGTACATGTATATGTATGTATGTATGTATGTATGTATGCATATAAAGTATATATATATATATATATATATATATATATATATGATATTATATATATATATATATATATATATATATATATATATATATATATATATATATATATATATATATATATATATATATATATATATATATGATCAGATTAATTTTTTGTGAA